>NC_142349.1:3932500-4105000 GCF_059441175.1 Urocampus carinirostris | reverse complement strand
TGCGCAATGTGGCCATTGCTGAAGATAGGGGGAGGTTTTGGCAGGCAGAAGCCCAACAGCTTTTTTAGCCTCCTCTTGCAACACAGCACCATCGTATCCCACCCTCCTAGTGGCTGCAAACACAGCACCTCCTAGCGACGCCTGCTGCACAGACCCTGTAACACCTGAGGAAGTGAGACCTGCTCTGAAGAAGCTGAACACCAAGAAAGCCCCCGGCATGTGTGCCATTACCGGCGAGATGCTCAAGGCCGGCGGTGATGGCATGGTGGAGTGGCTAACCTGCCTATTCAACCAGGTGTGGGAATCGGAGCAGCTGCCCACCGACTGGACCAGAGGAGTCATCATGCCCTTCTGGAAATGCAAGGGTGACAGGCTTGTCTGTGGAAACCACAGAGGTATAACCTTACTCTCCATCCCGGGCAAAGTCTTTACCAGGATCTTGCTCAGCCGTGCCTTTCCAGCAATCAGAAGCTGCCGCCGTCCCCAGCAGGCTGGCTTTATGCCCAACCGCTCCACAACGGACCACATCTCTGCCGTCCGTTTGCTGATAGAGAAGACCCGTGAATTCCGTAAAGATCGCCATCTATATATCGGATTCATTGATCTGAAGGCCGCCTTTGACACTGTCTGCCACTCTTCACTGTGGAACATTCTCCAAGCTCTCGGAGCACCACCCAAGATCATAGCCCTTTTCAAGCTGCTCCACAGTAACGCAGAGAGCTGTGTCCGTATCAACGGCATTGACTCCGACTGGTTTACTATCTCCAGCGGCGTTCGTCAAGGCTGCGTGGCTGCTCCCGACCTTTTTAATTGCATCATCGACCATCTGATGTTCAGGGTTAGTGAGCGCATCCCCGGAGTGTCCTTCGGCAACTACCACCTGACTGACCTAGAGTATGCTGACGACACCATCATGCTCAGCACTTCCTACAGCCAGCTGAGAGACGCTCTGGGCATTTACAGCGAAGAGGAAGCGCGGCTTGGCCTCCAAGTGAGTTGGACGAAAACCAAGTTCATGTATGTCGGTGATGGACCAGATCCACCTCCCATCAAAATTGGTTGCGACATCGTAGAGCCTGTCAAGAGCTTTGTGTATCTGGGGTCCATCGTGACAGACAATGGGGACCTAAAACCAGAGATTCTCCACAGAAGAGCCCTGGCAGCATCTGCTCTGCAGTCTCTCTGGAAACCACTCTGGCGGCACCAGACCATCGCACGCAAGACGAAGCTCCGCATTTACAACCTCGCTGTACTCTCTATCCTGCTTTATGGCTCAGAAACATGGCCCCTGAACGACACCCTGGCCACAAGAATCGACGGTTTTGATAGCAGGGCTCTCAGAACCATCGAGAACATCAGGTGGCCCCAGCGAGTCTCCAATAAAGAGCTCAGAGCCCGCACGTGCCAGCCCCGAGCATCTTCCTTGGTCGCACAACGCCGCACCCGCTGGTTTGGCCATGTCCTTCGTCTACCACCAGACCATCCGACACGAGCCATTCTCCAGTTTGACCCAAAGGCCGCAGGCTGGAGACGACCACGAGGGAAACCCCGCACTCGATGGCTCGACGTCGTTGCGGGCGACCTCCAACAACACGGAGTTGCTGTAGAGGATGCAGAACAGCTGGCACAAGACCGCCAGCATTGGAAAAACCTGGTTCATCTGGTCGGCTCAACGCACAGGGACGGGAACCCCCGACCTTCGCTGGAGCAATAATCAATCAATCAATATATATATGTATGTGTGTGTATATGTGTATATATATATATATATATATATATATGTGTATATATGTGTGTGTGTGTGTATATAAATATATATATATATATATATGTATGTGTGTGCGTGTATGTATATATATGTATATATATATATATGTGTGTATATATGTGTGTGCGTGTATGTATATATATGTATATATATATATATATATGTGTGTGTATATATATGTGTGCGTGTATGTATATATATATATATATATATGTGTGTGTGTGTGTGTGTGTGTGTGTGTGTGTGTGCGTGTATGTGTATATTTTTTTGGTTTGAACAAATTTATTGACACTAAAAACAGAAAACAATCATGACAATCTCAACAGCAATTAAGCACATTCACAATATATGTATGTGTGTGTATATATGTGTACAGCAGGGGTGGCCAACCATTCAGCGACTAAGAGCCAATTTTTCATCTGTGTTACTACAAAGAGCCACATCATAGTTGTTAACGGGGGCGAGTTGATTATTTTTTTTCTTTGTTACTAAAAAGCCACATTATACACATAAACATCTTTTAATCATGTACGCACGCATACACAAATCTCTACTCGACTAGATCTGATGAAAATAACCACAGCAACATGATAATATCAATAATTTTCAACAGTTAACATTGTGAGCACTGTTCCAGATCCATTATCGACTTGAGGTCTGAGAGCTTGGGATAGTCCTTGTCCTTCTCTTCCATGAAGTTTCACTGGATCCAAAAGCTCAAAGAAGCGAGATAGTACCTGGCTTTTTGACAGCCACCTCACAGTGCAGAGCAGCGGCAGGTCACCTGGAAGTCCTTGGTCCAGTTCAGCGATGATATTCCTGAATATCCTCCGGTTAAGCGCACATTTCGTTCTTACAAAGAATGACAATACAAAGGAAATTATTATTATTATTATTATTATTATTATTATTATGTCACAGCATATCCCATGTTGTAACAATGACAATAAAGGCATATTCTATTCTATTCTATGTATGCAGATGAAGTTGACGATTTCCATCACAGGTTTCATGACGTTGTCAAATTTGAGTGATTTAGACACGAGTTGCTCCCTGTGGATGATGCAGTGGAAATCCCAAAAGTCTGGAAATGTTTGATCAGCTTTGTACAGTCCCACAAGCCTGTTCATTGATCCGATGATGGCTGGCGCTCCATCCGTAGCTCTTGCAGTTAGTTTGTTTGCAGGTCAGTGTGCAACTGTTATTCAACAGCTGCATTAATATCGGATATTCTTCGTTCCATACTGTGGCGAGACAGTTGAACATCTGATTTGCTCTGTTTTAGTTTGTTGTCTACAGGAGCCAAGATTTCAAAGGCGTCAATGACGCATTTTTAATGAATTCTCTTTCGTTGTATAGCTTTTTAGCCCGTGCTATGTTCCAAGCTAACTGATAAGAAGCAAGCGTTACGGTCTCAGAGTGTTTCATATTTTTTTTGAAAGAAATGCAACTGTGTTTTTCTGCTTTGCTTTTCGTAGTCAACAACTTTTTCTTACTAAGTTCAGTCCCTTTTGGAAATTCCTGTTCGATGTTAGGGTGGAGTGCGCTGAATTGACGCTGAAGATTTGAAGCTTTGAAATGTGCTAATGCCGCGTTACGTATAAGGCAGATAGGCTTGCCATTACGTTCAATAAAATAATATAAACTCTCCTATTCTGGCAAAAACGTCCTGTGTTCTTCTTCATATTTTAGTTTGGCTGTGCCTTTTTACCTGCCATTTCAAGAGGTAATTTCACATAAATTGACTACAATACATTTTGTCAAACAAATATTTTCTCGTCGCTCGTTTTACGTCACTAAAACAGACATTCATTGTCGGAGTGCCATCTAGCTGTAGGGAAGGCAAATTACAGTGCCGGCTAAACATTCTTGATGCATGTCATGTTACAGCTTCGAAAGAGCCGCATTAAACCAGTTTATAACAGCTCCTAAAGAGCCGCATGAAACTAGTTCAAGAGCCGCATGCGGCTCGAGAGCCGCGGGTTGGCCACCCCTGGTGTACAGTATATATGTATATATATATATATATATATGTGTGTGTGTGTGTATATATGTGTACAGTATATATGTAAATATATATATATATATGTGTGTTTGTGTATATATGTGTACAGTATATATGTATATATATTTATGTGTGTGTGTGTGTGTGTGTGTGTGTGTGTGTGTGTGTATATATGTGTACAGTATATATGTGTACAGTATATATGTGTGTGTGTGTGTATATATGTGTACAGTATATATGTGTGTGTGTGTGTATATATGTGTACAGTATATATGTGTGTATATAATATATGTGTACAGTATATATGTGTGTATATAATATATGTGTACAGTATATATGTGTGTGTGTGTATATATGTGTACAGTATATATGTGTGTATATATATGTGTGTGTGTATATATGTGTGCAGTATATATGTATATATATATATATATATATATGTGTACAGTATATATGTATATATATATATATATATATATATATATATATATATATATATATATATATATATATATATATATATATATGTGTGTGTGTGTGTGTGTGTGTGTGTGTGTATATATGTGTACAGTATATATGTGTATATGTATATGTATATATATATATATATATATGTGTGTGTATATATGTGTACAGTATATATGTGTATATGTATATGTATATATATATATATATATATATATATGTGTGTGTATATATGTGTGTGTGTATATATGTGTACAGTATATGTATGTATGTATGTATGTATGTGTGTGTATATATGTGTACAGTATATATATATATATATATATATATATATATATGTGTGTATGTAGAAGATTCGATTTGTCCCAACCTCACCAGAGCCCTGGTTTAAGGTTTATTGCCCATCTGTTCAATTAGGTTGTAGCATGCATTTAAGAGTTTCTAGTTTTTTTCCGAGGAAATGCATTGGTTTGTTTGCAGCAGTTGGCACAATGACCTTACACTAAATGCCATTCCCACATACTATTTTTGTCTTTATCGCAGACTCTCATCTCCCAGGCTAAATTACAACCCGTCTGTCCATTTTGGCTGGAATATCTGTCTGGCAGCATAAGGCCAAGAGCCCATCCCCGAAACCACAGCCGTGGCTGCAAATGTTCATTGATGACTGTGTGATTCTGAGCCCTGATGCTTGTTCATGGATGTGGCTGAAAATGTTTCATTTAGTAGAGGTGCAGGGAACCATAGAGGAGGATGGTCTTAAAGTTGGGGGGAGGAATGCCAAAGGGAACAGATGGATGGAGACAGAGCGCTGCCAGAAGGGACTAATTATCAGAATTTCATTTGCAAAACAAACCTATTGCAATCAAATCATGTAATGCGATCTTTGGTGCATTGTTGTGTGTGAGTGTGTGCATTGCATGTGTGTGCATTATTGAGGACATTAACTCTCATCGTTTAAAATGTGCTTGGAGAAGTTGGATTCCTTGGAAACCTTTTTAGTACATGTGGTGAATATAGAATGATGATTTAGTAAAAAGTGAGGTCTTGGATGAAGGCTTTATCACTGTGTGAAACTCTTATCTGGAAGATCCTCTCCTGGTCCTCCTTGCAAGTTCAAAATCCATTGATGTCTTCTCTCCTTATTTCAAGTGTCTTCTAAAATCCACGCTTTTTCTATGGAAATCTCTACAAAAATCAAAACGGTAAATCAATAAAAATCAAGTAATCCTCCCGCAGTAAAAGAAGATTTGATGTGCGGTTACACATTGTTTAAGAAAAAAATCAATACATAAAAATCAAGTAATCCTTCCGCAGTAACAGAAGATTTGATTTGATGTGCGATTTAACATTGTCTAAAAACTACTTTCAGTTTAAAAATGGCACTTTGTAATGCCACTACAAAAATTGTCTTAATCTGAAAATCATCTATCCATTCTGAAAAAAAAATTTCAATGCTTAGTATCTCTGTCCTCCTGTTGAGGGAAACGCATTTCAAACGCCAGATCGTTTTGCCTATGGATATCTGTCATTCTTTCCTTATAATGAAAAAAAGGGAAATGCCAGAACCGAGTCTTTTTGCGCAAGTTAATCACAAATGCTTTGCACCTTCCAATAGGGATGCTCCCTAAAACTGCTTACTCTCATTGGTCCTAAAACCGGAATTCTGATCGTAAACCAAATACTGCCTGTATTGAACATACTGTAGTGGTAGGGTGTGTTTACACACAGGCACTTGTTGGATTGGCTATTGTAATATATAATTGCAACTCTCTTGAAAGAGAATCTAATAAAATCAGAGAAATCATCGAGAAATCAATCAATTCATCCCAATTTGCCAGCCCAAAGTAGTTTGTACACCAACAAAGAAGTAAAAAATCACTGAAGAAGAAATGGAACGTGGACGGCAATGAACATAAAGAGTCAGACTAGTTGAATAGGTATACAAAAATCAGATAATCGAAATAGGAAAGGAAAAATCCAACCCTCTTTAAAGGGCTATTTGAAATCCGGGCTGGAAAATATTTTGAATTAATGGATTATTCTGATCAAGATATGAACATGTAAACTCCCTCATAGTAATCCAAGGGCAGAGATTTCGTAACGCTATTATGTAAAAGTCGGCATAAATGTGTACTCATTATTTTTAAATAGAGTTATAATTGTCTTTATTGTCATTGATAACAGCAAAGTGAACATTGTTGGCAATGAGAGTTGACATGTTACTCCAGGATAAACACGCAATAAAGAGAAAATTAAGTTGAGAATGTCAGGATAAATATGCAAAAATAATTACAAGGTTGTGCTAGGGGACTGGCCTAGGTTGTAAATGCATGGTTACAAAAGTGCTATGAAAAATAGTAAAATGGCATTAAGAGGCAACATAAATACAAAATAAATGTATAAATAGGATATGAAGAAATTCTATCTGAGCCTGTTAGTCCATGTTTTAAAGCTAATTCTTTTTTAATTTTTAACAGTTTTAAAACTAAAGAGACTCCGAAAAATTGTGTCTGTTTTTATTGTTTGTTGAAATATATCCTCTTTTATATAAACATCTTTATTAAGTTGATTGTTCTGATAAATCAGAATACTCAGGTGTTCAAATGTGTTGTTATCATATGCAATATGATGAAAAATATTTGTCTTTAGCCTTTAAATCTTAGGTGAATTTATCAGAAGATAAGATTAGTCGTAATGACTCCGCAACGGCCAGGAATAAACAGCTGTTTTTGGATTTGTCCATTTTCCATGCGCACACATTAAAAGATAAACACTGAAGCGATGTCCTAAGAGCACATGTAAATTGCACACGCTGCACTCAAAGTAACAGTGAATTGGACTTAGCAAAAAAAAGGTGTTTATATTGTTGCTATGGAAACAGAACAGATAAACATAAAATGTTGAGCTGACCAATCGCTGCTGTGTGAATCTCTTTTCTCTTTTCACTCTTGCACACGTGCATGCTCACGTGCATGCACACTCACAGTCAGTCACATCAGTTGATCTATGTTCTTTAAAGCACTACAGAGTAAACTGAAATCCATGAAATCCAAACCAGCCAAATAAATCCGGACAAACCCTAATGGGTTCAACATCGTCTCTGGCTATTTATCGTATTTTCAGGATTGTAAGGCGCACCGTAATATAAGGAGAACCTTATCATGGATTAATCTATGTCATATATTTTTCATATATAAGGCGCACAGGACTATAAGGTACATGGAATGAAAACTACAGTCTATCTATCTATCTACCTTGGTCATATCCCTCAAGAGGGGTGACCGACAGCAAGACACACGCATAAAATAACAAAGAAAATAAAAGGGAAATAAATAGCAACAAAAAAAACACACAAAAAGTTTTGGACCATGGCCAACCCAATTGCCCAAACACCCAAACAAGTTAGGCACCTCGGCACCCGAGTTGGTCATGCTTTCGTCCCTCCAGATGAAACGGGACACCAGAAAATGGCCATGTCAATCAAGTCAGGGTGACACAACACACTCTTTTGTGCACAGAGTGAATCAAGGAAGCAAGGTTTTGGGTGCTCTGAGGCGAGTGATGAACAACAAGAGTATGAGTATGGATGTTAAGAGGGGACTGTATGAGAGTGTGATTGTGCCGACTGTGTTGTATGGTGCAGAGACTTGGAGCCTGAACGCAGATTTAAGAAGAAAGTTGAATGTTTTTGAGATGAAGTGTTTGAGGACTATGTTAGGAGTGACAAGATTGGATAGACTGAGAAATGAAATTGTGAGAGACAGAACTGGAGTATTCGTGGAACTGAGCAAGCGTGTTGATAAGAGAGTACTCGGTTGGTTTGGACACATGGAGAGGATGGATGAGGAGCGAATGTTGAAGAGGATCTACAGAGCAGAAGTCAATGGAAAGAGACCAAGAGGAAGGCCGCGATTTACGTGGATGGATGGTGTTATGAGTGCACTGCAGGAAAGAGGTCTAAATATAATGGAAGCTAGAGCTCTTGTTGGTGATAGAAAGGAGTGGAGAGGTATTGTTAAATGATAGTGGGATTGTGGACGCGTTCTTAAGGATGGGCTGGGCACCCGTATAATGCGGCAGGGGTAAAGTGAAAGCTGTCGGGCCCTGCTGTTGAACAAAACTACAGTAAAAACCTAAAAAATAAAGACATTTAGTATAAAATAATGTATTTCATACAATATAACTTGACATGATGACATTCATTCATAAATGGTTGCTGTGCTGTTTTCATGTCAAAGTATTTCTTCGCCAGTTAGTGAACGACGTGCATCAACAATTTTTTTTTTGAAATTCGCCATCTGTGCTGCCGTCAAATTCCTGCGTTTTTGATAGAACATTTATAAGAAAATTACAAAAGAAAAATAAGAAAAATCACATTTATTTATAATATATTTACATTTATATTTATTAACATACACTGCTACAGAGTTCCACTTTAGGGGTGGCTTTGGACGTGGCAGAGGACAACAGCCTCAGTAAATTTATACTTTCTGTACAATTTTACCCCACTGATAATCAAATACATCCATCAATGTGCCCCGCTTATCCTCAGTACGGTCGAGGGGTGCTGGAGCCCATCCCACCTATCTTCGGGCAGTAGGCAGGGGACACCCCGAAATGGTTGCCAGACAGTCGTAGGGTACACAGAGACAGACAACTCGCACGCTCGCTCATTTACACCAAGGGACAATTTGGACCGGCCAATTAGCCTGACATGCATGTTTTTAGAATGTGGGAGGAAACTGGAATGCCCGGAGGAAACCCACACAGGCATGGGAAGAACATGCAAACTCCGCATAGGAGATTTGATCCCATGACCTCAGAACTGTGCCGCGGACGCCCTAACCACTCATCCACTATGCCGCCCTCATCAAATACATAAAGAAGGAAAAAAGGGCTTATAGGAAAAAGACGGAGCTTATCTTGGTCCCGGCCCCTTAACAATCCAAATGTTGACCAAGAGTGGGTGCTCTAAGACCACAGCATTTGTTTCTCAAAGGCAGAACAGTGATTTGCACTGGCACCAATTATTGTGATTTAAATATTTATATCTATTTGATTAAACATAGACAATACAGAAATACAGACTATTGGATGAAAATCTCTCAAATAATTGACAGAGACCTGAAAATCGGATAAAGGAATAAATTACTATTGATGCATAATGGTTATTATAAGAATCCCTTTGATCATTGGTTGAAATCCAACAAACATGTTGATACAATTAATATGCTAACAACAAGAGGGCAATCTTAGACCACTCTTCATGTTTCTCAAAAGCAAAACTATATTTTCCAGTATAAAAGGCACACTGGATTATTAGGCGCTCTCTCATATTTCAGGCCAATTTGGGTTTTTAGGTGTGCCTTAGTCTGCAAAATATGGTACATATCTGTCCTTGAATGACACTAGTTTCATTTAATTTTGTGCAATAACAATAATATGATTGATTCGGGAAGATTCTGACTCAATACTTACCCATTTAAAGTAAAAATGTATTTAATTTTGTCATTTTGAGTGAAAAGGAATCGGAAAAAAACAGTTGAGCGAATGTGATCTATGTTCTTGTTCCTACTTTTTTCCGTTTTCCCAATCCAACCTTTTATCTAGTGTGTGTTTCATGTGTCTAAACCTTCCCTTGTTTCTCTCTTTTCCATTGTCCTTCCCTGTCATCCTAATAGCCTCTCTCTACCTTTCTCCCCCATTTTTCTCCCCCTTAACTCCGACCCTGACCCACTTATCTGGCTGCTTGTTATTCAAACCTTTGCTTTCCCACACACACACACGTACATGCACGTGCACAAAAAGGACACACAAAAACATGCACGCAGATGAGGAGAGGCTGGCATGAGGGCAAAACCGGAGACACACAAACCAAAATCCTTTTTCCGTCATGTTTCAGTAAATGAAAAGAAAACTGCAAAAGCTTTGGAAGGAATACTTTTTTAACATGCTAATGTGATTGTGTCTGTGCATTCGAGTTGGAGATAATCGGCAAAATTCTACACTTTTGAATTTTATAGCAATATTTATTGAAGACCGGGTATGGGATAAATAATTATTTCTTAACCGTATATTCAAATACTTTATATCTTGATGCCATTGAGAGAAAACCTCCTATTTTGCCATTTAGTAAATTTCATGTTTTTTTTCTTTCAAGAAATATAGAATAATGTTTTAGTCCATCAAAGTATAGAATTTATTTACACATCTAAAATTTTAAAAGGCGCTTTTGTTCTTTGACCAAGCAATAATACTGATTGGGGGCCCCTGAGAGTATATGATTTCGGAAATCCAAGGTTTCAACCCGACACCAGAAATATACCACAATACTGTAAAAACTGCCAAGTTTTTACCCCTGCATTCATGGCTTATGAACCTCCTAAACTAGACAATAATTTTATAAAGTATTTCAAATTGTTTTCCGCTCGATTTTTATATTGGGGTCAAAGGGCCAAAAGGAATTTGTGAATTGAGATTTCTAATTGATGATAATGCAATTTTATCCAACATTAAAATCTGCATTGATCTTAAATTCTTACTCTTGGAAGCTTATCACTTGAATTGTCCTTTGTTGATTATTTAAACTTCAAATACATTATTTTTGTTTAATCATGTAATTTTCATCTTGAAAGTAAACATCGGGCTATATTATCCTTGCACTACAGTCACTTTCAACCATCTTCCCATATCAATGCCAATGGTTGGAATTAAGAAATATCCCCAAAATGTCCCAAAAGATTTGTACATTAATGTTTGTGATCTGAATAAGTAATATAGTCTGAGTTATTTTACATCACAAGTAGGTAACTTATTTTACATATGATTCAATTATGTTTAGGTGCATTTATTAGTGATGTCTGGCCCCTTTAGTACAGCTGTTACTCTTAAGTGGCTCTGTGTGAAAACGAGTTTGACACCCCTGTTGTAAGGGAATAGTTCATGCTCAAAACTTTCTGCATGTCCTCTTTAATTCAAAGTCCGCTTTATTGTCAATTCTGCAGCATAAACAGAGAATTGAAATTACATTACTCTCTACCCTCAGTGTCTAGAAGATAAAAAAAACAACAACAATAAAACATACAATTTTGTTGTTTAATTTTTTTGGAAGCTTACAGTAGTTTACTCATGCCTCCACTGTTGAGTTTTGCTGTCCTTCCAAGCACCTGTTGTCAATAGTGCGTACAGTCTGCAAAGGCGCAATTAGTGCCCGCTATTTTGAACCTTAGTAAATCAGGACTCGAGAGAGCAATGTTCGTGCGGATAAGCTGCTTCATCTTACCACCAATCACATAAAAATGCAGCTGTCAGTTGTTGTTAAAGCCCAGTTCATTGACATCAGATCATATCCATTGAAAAGCTTGTGGATAGCGGAGATGTGTTATTTACGTGTTAGTTTTCTTCAAATATGATAAATAAATTCTAATAGCCTGCCAATAACCCATGTTTTGTTGATTTATTTTTTTCCAAACAATATTTTTTTCTAAATTAGAAATTATATTCCAGTACAATAATAGTAGTAAAAGTATCCACTGCTTTTTCTAAAAACTAACGCTCAATTCTAATTTTCTTGACGTTTAGTGAGTAAGATAACGACAAGGAGGCAAAAGTATACGAGTTTAATTAGCTGTGATTGCTTCAGCAAGGCACAACTACATTGCCAAGTGCTGTAAGCACAGGGCTTCACAGGCACAACTATTATAATCCCCCGAGATATTATTATTATTATTATATCTATCTTCTTCCGCCGAATTTTAACGGGGAACTCCTCCCAGAGCTTTTCGAGTACCCCATAGATTCATATACCAAAAATTCCGGCCCGACCGGGACTCTTTGTGGCTTGTCTTTTGACAGCGATACAAGTCGGAGACCAAAAAAAGTCCTCATCCGGAATAATGGGTTTTGAGATTCTCCCATCCAAAATACATGGGCCCATTCATTTCTATGGGTAGTCATGGAAACGAGGGCTTTTCCAGAGTGTAGTCATAGTAAGCAGGGACTGTCCAGGGTGGCTTGAGGGGGCCCGACCCACATTACCATTAGCCAGCCCAAACATTAGCGCAACCTAGCTGTAAACACTGTTGGTGATTATTTGGGCTGGCATAGCCAGCCCAAGTATTTGCGCAAGCTAGCTGTAACACTGTCGGCAATGCTAACTTCTTCATAGTAAAGAAATTTGGTAATGGCTATATTTTAACGACTTCATATTTACAAATTATGCTAATGGCGTCATGTTAATGAGTTATGCTAACAGGCGGAGTCCCCCCAGAAAACCAAGTAAAAAAATTGACAGAAACATCTCTCTGGGTTAAAAACTTTATGCTAACTCATAATGCTAACAACCGGGGTTATATATACATACCGGGATCATCTTCTAGATCAATCACAACTCTTACAATTGCCGCGGGAATTGTCTAGTTATATCTATCTTCTTCCGCCGAAGTTTAACGGGTATCTCCTCCCAGAGCTTTTGGAGTAACCCAACGATTCATGTACCAAAAATTCCGGCCTGACCGGGACTCTTGTGGGTTGTCTTTTGACAGTGATACGAGTCATCGGGGGCCTGTAAGGGGCCCCGGAGACGAAAAAAAGTCCCCATCCGCTCTAATGTATTTTGAGAGTCTCCCATCCAGAATACATGGGCCCATTCAATATAATAGGGAGCCATGGTAAACGAGGCTTTTCCCAAGGGTAGTCATAGGAACCAGGGACTGTCCAGGGTGGCTTGAGGGGGCCCGACCCACATTACCTTTAACCTTAGGTAAATGGTGAATTCCAAAGAGTGTATGCTAGCGAGAGGATGCGAACAGCTATGTGCGCCGCTAGCAAAGTGTTGGGCTGGTGTAGCCAGCCCAAATATTAGCGCAAGCTAGCTGTAAACACTGTTGGCAATGCTAACTTCTTCATAATAAAAAATTTTGGTAATGGCTTTATTTTAACGACTTCATATTTACATAGTATGCTAATGGCCTCATGTTGATGAGTTATGCTAATGGATACATGCTAAAAAGTGATGCTAACGGCTAAATGCTAACTGTTTCATGCTAAAAAAAATTGGTGATGGTTATATTTTAACAAATTCATATTTACAAATTATTCGAATGGCCTCGTGTTATTGAGTTATGCTAACAGATACATGCTAAAAAGTGATGCTAAAGGCTAAATGCTAACTGTTTCATGCTAAAAAACTATGTTAATGGCCACCTGCTAATGAATCAGCAAAATGAATGGGCTCAATGGATTCCGGATGGGCCAACTCAAATCGAACGGCCCATTGTATATGAACATGTATATGTATATTATATTATGTGTATGTATAGTATGTATATTATATCCGAAATGAACTTGCCAGTACCAGGGGGGTGTGGGGGGACTCTGCCCCTCCACACCCCCCAAGTAAAAAAATGACAGAAACACCTCTCTGGGTTAAAAATTTTATGCTAACTCATAATGCTAACAACCGGGGTTATATATACATGACGGGATCATCTTCCAGATCAATCACAACTCTTACAATTGCTGCGGGAATTGTCTAGTTATTTTTAAGATCGTGCTTCTCGCTCGAATTGCACGTGCAATGGGCGACTTTTTCCAAAGTGAACTAAGAACTAATTGCCCCATTCGCGACCTCCCAAAAGCAAAACATTAAACCCTTAATAGCTATAAAACACATCTTCCTGATCAGTAAAAATATATGAAAATAGCAATTAAACGTACGAATACAGCAATAAGATAAATACGATGACATTAACAAAATAAAATACCAGTTTATAATGAGCACTTACCACTGAGGCAGTCGTTGAAATGGAGATGTGTTGGTGGTGCAGAGGAGTGACGGAGATCTCATACTTGTCAACCTGTGCTATTTCGCTGTATTTTAGATGTCTTTGGATCTTTTCAAATTATGTAAGCATTTTTTTGTACTCAACATTTAGAGGATACAAACTCATTTTTTTGTTGGACTGATCTCGTCCTGCCTATCAAGGCTCTTATCTGCATAGTCTTGCTCACTGGAAGCAGATGATAACGTAACCGTAGATTGCTCAAATTTTCGCGGTACTCTAGATAGTCTGTATTACTATGAGTAAATAGGTGCCGTGTTGTGTTTGTAAAGTTTATCATCCCTTAATGAGGGGAATATTAATAATTATTAAGGGGAGCAAATGGCTGAGGTTGACATGTATGAGTTCAACAGACAGTTGATGGTATGTAAGCCCTTACTGTAAACTTATAATTAAAAGTTACTGTAACTTCTAATGCACATACACAAACGAAGCATTTTTACAGCACAATTTTGTATATTTTTTGCATATACTGTAGTAGTTTGCATACACAAACTAGGACAAGCTGCAACTGTTGGTGAGCTATCTCGGGCGGTCTCTAGTGGAAGTCTCTGGGATTTTAATGTCTAATGCGTAGCAAAAATTTTCTTCCAAATGAAACTCGTATATTGAAATTCTTGTGTTAGAAGTGCTCGTATAAAAAGATACCACTGTAGTCACTTCATCCAACTGACCTTTTGTTCAGAAATATGAGCATGTCAATATTATGATTGTTAATGTTTGAATGCGGTATGGCGTTGACAGTCATTGAGCCGCTGAAAAACACCTGCTCCCCAAGTGTCAAACTTGTGTTGATAGGAGAAATTGATTCACCGGCATGTTCACCACTTCTACTTAGTTTCAACAGCAACTAAAAATTAATAAGCAGTTAAATAAATTGTAAACTTTCAAATTTTGTCCCTGTCCATTTTTGTGCCCATTGTTATGTTAGAAAGTCATATCCCTGATTAGTAATTTTAGCTTACTTTTCTGCTTATATGGAAGCCTCATTACAATGCCGTTTGGGCTTTCTGTTGACTCTGTAAACCTACACCTTATTTGCATGATACAGGACAGCTGGCAAATGGAAGGAGCAGTTACAGTACACCTGTCTACCTCGGTTTTTGTGTGTGTGTCTACTTTCTGGTATGAGTTTTTAAACAAGTGAATGAGGACTTTTTTGTGTCAAAATTTGGTTTTATATTTAAAATTTGAATTGGGTTTTGGTTAGGCTTCATGTAAAGGATACTGTTATGCAGTCAGCTGCGGGTAGGGGAAGGTACCATGCATTATTTCAATGGACTTCCTTACAAGGACATACAGTACAAGGCTCTGTGCATGAGAGCGTGCTCATCCATTGTTTTATTTCTCCCCACCTGTTCAAACTTTGGTTCACATCACTGTTTCACAACCAAAACAACCACTATGTACTTTAAAAACAATCAAGTATTTGCATGCAGTTTTTCCCATTTTTTATGTGTGCTTTTGTAGTTGGATGGTTGTATCTTGGGTTGTACTTAGAAGCTTTGCTGTATGCATGATTTTACATTATTATTTTAATGTTTTTCTTGTTTTGTACAACAGAAGGGAAATAAGCTTTAATCCATTCGGCATGTAACTTTGAGTAGTCCTCTACAGTTAATATGGGGTTGAGCGAGTGTTTCCGATGCCGGTCACTGCTTGGCATCCACACAGTTACGTAAAGGTCTTACTGTAGTACGACCTACAGACAAAGAAATGAGATGCTGCCACCGTAATATGACAATTGGAATTGGTGTAAAACTCAATTGCACTGAGGGCCAAAACTCAAAGCACACCTTTGGTCACAGGCCGAACAGGTTAAACATTTATTGAATAGACTAAAACCTAACGTTTCTTAAACATAAATATGAATAAAAACAGACAGGAATATTATTCCAAAATAAACAAAGTTAAACAATAAATAATTTAAAATATTTTGATCTCCATAAAGAAAAATCTCAAAACATGGAAATAATGGAAATCTGAATACAATTTTTGCTTTTGACCAAAGTAATTGTGCTTTTAACACAAATATAAATTTAAAACTTACAAGAGTCCAAAAGAAACAAACTTGAACAATAGATAATTTTACATACTTTGCCCCCCGTGAAAATAGCTCCTGTCAAAACTATACAAATTCAAAATATGAAAAAAAAAAGGAAATAGAAATAAAATTTATGCTTTGCACTTTATGATTTTGCGGTGGTGAAAAACATCTGCTAGATCTTCATATTCTTCTTTAACTAGTGCCGTTTTACATTAAATTCCTTCATTACGGGCACATTAGCTCCACAAAGAAGATACACGGGTTTACTGACTCTGTCAGTAAACATATATTCAACCTCCCATTGGTTTTAAAAGTCTCTGTTTTCAGAAGCAACTTTTCTCTTGGCCACCTGTGTAATCCACAACAACAGAAATGGCACCCTGGTTTTCTCCGCTTAGGCTTCTGTTACATTGTGATAGATAGATGCTGGTCCCCTGGTGTCACGTCTCAGCTTCATGACACTAAAGACTCACTGTTAATGCACTTATTTATCAACTGACCGACGTGATATTTGTCAGTTGAATGTTTTAAAAGGGGCTCTGCTCTTCATGCTCCAGCTTACTCGATTGAACATTTTCGGGAAGTCTTGTGCCGAAAAGGCAGCGCTGCATTATGGGATCGATAGTTTGAGAATTATCAGCGCTTCATATAGCCGGGGCATTATAGTAAATGTATAAAAAAATGAATTCTCGGGCCGCATATAATCGCCAGATCCCGCCCGGCAGGCCCAGAGTTTGACACCTATGGTATAAAGGGAAAATAACAAAGTAAATACTACATTGAAGTTCACGGATCCCTTAACCACCTGGGTCATCGGTGCAGCGCTTCTCGTAGTGTGTCCTGGGTAAGTACGGCCTTGTGTCGCCCGGGCCTCTTCAGGCTGTTTTTTTGTACATGAAACTGATAGTACTGGTTTCCATAAGGAGTGAATTCATCAATGGATTTTGAACTTGAAAGGAGAACAGGCAGAGACCAAAACCTCCAATCATAAATTTCTACCTTTTCTAAATATAATGCAATCGCCTTTGCAGGAATCTAATATTAAAAACAGAATAAATTCATCACTATTTTCATAAATTGTAATTTATGTATTTCAAACAACAAACATGACCAAAGATCTAAAAAAGAGTGGTTAGAATTAATGTTTGAAGTGTTATTTTTTTTGGTAATATGCATAGTGTATTTTTGGTTGATTAAGAAGATAATGTAAACCATAGGAAAATATAATGTTGTGACTCCCACATTCCAAAAACATACATGTCAGGTTAATTTGCCGGTCCAAATTGTCCCTAGGTGTGAATGAGCGAGTGAGTTGTATGTGACTGGCAGGCAACCAGTTCAGGGTGTCCCCTGCCCACTGCCTGCCTGCCTACCTACCTACCTACCTACCTACCTACCTACCTAGGTCATATCCCTCAAGAGGGGTGACACATACAATAACAAAGAAAATAAAAGGCAAACAATAGCAAAAAACACACACAAATATTTTTGGACCATGGCCAACCCAAATGCCCAAACACCCAAACAAGTGAAGCACCTCGGCACCCAAGTTGATCATGCTTTCGTCCCTCCAGATGAAACAGGACACAAGAAAGCGGCCATGTCACTCGGGTCAGGGTGACACAACACACTCTTTTGTTCAACAGCTGGGCCCGACAGCTTTCACTGGTTTACCCCTGCCGCATCATACAGGTGCCCTGCCCATCCCTTAGAACGCTCCCAAACATCCCACTATCCTTTTACAAGGAATATCAATGACACAAAAGACAATTCTATTTCTAATTCTAATTCAGTAGGCAAAGAAGCTACGGTTGTTGAAAACACCTGGGAAATAAAGTTTATATGGCGAATGATGCCTGGTAAAAGTGTAAGATGTTTTTTGTATTTATATTGTATAATAACTTGAACGCCAACTACTTTACCAATAGAGAATAAAAAGGCACCTTATAATCACCAATAGTGTAATTGTAGTTCATAAATGTTATGCACAAATGTGTGTTTATGGTGCTTTTGATTTACAATGTTTAAAATTTAAAACCAAAATGGATGAATTACATTAATACATGTTGGGGTAATTTTTCTCGTTTTTTATTTTTCATTATTTTATTTCTTCGTAGCGACAGCACATTGATTACTGTGTGTGATCCGCCTCATCATACTGATAGTTGACATTCTCTGTTTTCCTTTGCCTTCTCTTCAGTTGGAAGGAGAGACCATGTTCCTGAATATGCAAGAAACAGGCCTGGACTATGTTTCAACCAACCAGGTGAGTGGTCCTTTTGCTCCGTTTTTTGTTTATTTTCTTTCTTTCTTTATTTCCACAAGTAATAGGTACCGATATTGTAATTAAAGTGCCTGCCAAAACTGATATTGATCCTTTATGACATCATTAGAAGTATTTTTTGTAGAACAGGTGTGATCACAATATAATTTGGTGCATTACTGCACCTAAATAAAATATAAGTGCTTGTATCAGTAAATCTCAAATATTGACTGACATTATCAAATAGTGCTCAATTGGCTAGTATCTGACAGATATCTAATATCATTGTTTCATTAAGACACATCTAAAATGTTGAATAGAGCTTTGGTTTTCAACTGGTCTGACTTCAGGACCCACCATCAAATCAAGAAAGAAATTCAATTTCTCAAATGTATGTTTTGAAAGGATTGTGCAGTTTTAAGCAGATATTGTACAATATATTACCTTTTTCTTTTTTTCTCTTAAAAAAAAAAAAGACCAGCAAAACGACTGAATGTACCATCTTGAATAAAAATAAACATACACATACACTGTCTTTCCTTTATTTATATATAAATATACTGTATTTGATTTTATTATATCCTGTGTGTTTGTTTCCCTCTGTAAACACTGTACACTGAGTCTGCAAAGAAAATTGTATTCCCATTTTATGTTAATGACAATTAAGACAATCTTGATTCTTGAACACGGTCCCTATCAAACACGCCGATTGGCTGGGCAGGTAGAAGGGATCGATTAGGCCATTATGGCCATCTACTGTTAATGAGTTTGACACTGCATTTTTTTATTTTTAGCATTATTTTGCTAAGGCAGAGTCCGGCAACCCACTGAAAACTGCCCTGTCCAACAAGTTGAGAAACACTGGCATGAAGGGCCTGATATTCAGTAGAACTTGAGTCAATGAGTGTACATAAATTGCATTGGTTGTGTCAGCTGTCCGGGCACATCAACAAAGATTCATGGGAAACAGTGTAGGGATCAAATTTTATTGAGCAACAGCTGTAGGACTAAACCACGCCGATACATGTCTATATTAAAGTTTCATATGGCCAAGACAAACAGAAACCATATACAGTAAATGCCAGAAATACATTATTTAGACAATGCTGTGTAGCAGCCTGTGATTTGCTGGTTTATTTAAAAGGTTATGTCATTGGAAGAATGAGGAAGAAGGAGTGCTTAGCGGGACAGACAATTTTTCTTTTATTGAATACAACTGTGGCTTGTCAGGCTATTGGTTGTTACAATGACTGTGGTCGGTTTCATTATTTTCTATTACTCTTGAACTGTTTGTGTGGCAAACGGTATTAAAGACCTTTATAGAAGCCATCTGTATGTCCCTCAAAACATCGTCTCGTATAAGTTGTCAAAAATGATGAAACTAACAAAGAAGATGACTGTAAGAAATTAAAAAAATGTTTAGCTGTGTTTGTTTGTTATATGTTTGTATGTTTGAGGCCCCCGCCTTAATATGAAATTTAAGGGCACCTTAATATTAAATTTTAAAGTAAATGCAGCCCATTTTTATTGAATGATTAATTGCCATATTAACCCCTTATTTTCGTTTTCAGATCTTATTTTGTGTAGAAAATGTACTTAATTACTTACTTATTTTCTGAATTATTGTGGTATTTAGTTTTTATTGACTTAATTTTCTTAAAGTGATCCCTCGTTATAATGCCGTTTAGTTTTCACGGATTTGCATCGTGCATTGTGTTATGCATTCTCATTGGCTAAACATTTTATATATAATATATATATATATATTTATATATATATATATATATATATATATATATATAGAGAGAGAGGGAGAGGGCAAGGGAGAGAGGGAGAGAGAGAGAAAGAGGGGGAGAGAGAGAGAGGTATGTATGTGTATATGTCCGTCTGAATATACATTACTGTACTTTTTTGTTAAATGAATGCTATGGCCTGAAATACAAACATAGATAAACGATGTATTTGGCAACAATTTCCTGTATTGTTTTAAAAAAAATACATTTTATTATCAAGATATTTGCGTTCTTGTAATGAAACACTTCTGAAGTAGCCCTATTTTTTTTTTAATGCAAAGAATCCAATTTAGTGCTTAAAAGATATTACTTTGCTATTACTTTTAGTTAAATTTCTTAGTTGCAAATGTACATATTTAAATGTATAATTTGAGTGTTACAAAACCAATTGGATGCAATAGTCCTTTTATAGACAAATAGCCAATCGAACATCATTTGTGCAGATAAGTACAGACAAGAAAAAATGTCTTATGTTATCTTTTTTACATCCGAAAAAATCTCTTTGGCCCGACCCACATGCAAAATCTTTCCAAACCAATGCGACTTTAAAATTCCCCTCCCCACTGGTTTAGGATCATTCAATTGTGCTGACACGCAGGTCTACAATTTTGAACATTCAAATTTATCTGCGGTGTAAATGTCTACCAAGCAGTCATTTTTCCTTCATGCTGCAGAGTGTAACATTACACCAAATCAATGACAGTCATTACCAGATCCTAATCAAGGGTCTTTTGGTATGTAAGAACTGAAACCTACTATCAAAATGCGGCGTATTTCAATACCTAAAAGTACCAAGAATTTTGGTTCCAATAAAGACTGCTTTTAGCCTGTCCATGCCAAATGTTTAACCATCACTTAGTGCCCTTCAACGCAAGTTATGCAATTGCTAAACGACCTGAAAAATACCAGAATGTCTGTCCCAAAATAGCTCAAAATACCCTAGTATTAAGGTTTTGAGGTAGCTTAGTCAAAGTACGCATTTACATCCAACTGGGGTGTTCTGCTGTGATCTTGAACAGGCAACTCATGCTCAAAAGCCCACCAATCAAAATGTAATGAACCAGGTTCCAAAATGTTACATTTTGCCCGTTACACACTGAATGTTTTATCTGGACTTTCATGGAAAATAAATATGGTTTGCAGCATAAAATACATTGTTTAGTACTTAATGGCTCCTTGTGGTGACAAAATCTTCATTTATTTTAAGAAAAAACAAACAGTCGTTGAAAGATAAGAAAGAATACATGAACGATTATAAACCGTACATTCTGGACTACGGAGCGCACCTGATTAAAACCTGACTATTCGAATTCAAGAACAAAACTTAATTTTGTCATTGTACGAGGCACACCAGATCTAAAGCTGCAGGTTTAAACAGCCATAACAATGAGTTCCTCTCCGTCCATTTCTTCCATTTTAAGCCCGGCGCACACATGGCGCTAACAGTGTGGGGAATTTGGCTGCGGAACGCAAACAGCGCCATACACACCCCACACACCTAACACTGTTTTCAGCTGCGTCGTTTAAGTTCTGCTCCTAGTTTTTTACGTCATGTGTTTTTGGATCATGTGACCATTCAAAATGGCAATTAAAAAAGCGAGCACTTATTTACTACTTTGCGGAAAAAAACACGAATAAGTGCTGTGTCGCGTAAAATGTGAGCACAACATTTCTAGACGACAGCACCAGGGCATCCATACTGTGGAGAGTAGTGCCAGATATTAACAAAGATGTGATTTTGTGCTGTTGTCATTGGTGGTTGCCACGTGACAAACTAAATTGTATTTGCTTTTCATCGTTTTTTGAGGATTAAAGGAAGCTTCGGCGGTCTGACATTGATGCAGATTATATAGAAAGAGAAGTGTATTGTTTTGGATGGATAACACTGCTGTTCAATTTGGACGTATAAGTCAAGGACTTGATTGAAAAAGTCACAATATCGTGAGTATGTTGTAAATATTCAATAAAGTACTGTTAAACCACCCATTTTGCTCCTGTCATAGATGACACTGCGATATTTCTATTTAGAGCTCATTAGTTTTGGAAAAGAGCAATTCACTGTTTTCCTCTGTGCCTTTACGAAAACATAAATAAAGCTGCACCGTATGTAAAGCTGCAGTGTTTAAACCGTAGCAGAAAAGTAGCGGCTTGTTGTCTGGAAATTACGGTAAATGCGGATTTTTCAAAAATACTCGTACGTCGAGGTTATTTGTATTTATTATACATAAGGCTCAATTAGAGGGAGCTGGCATAATGGTCTGCTATCTTGCTGCTAAGGGTACCCCAAAAAACAAAAAGCTTTTGAAAGGATGAGCAAAAAACTATGAAAGATGGTAGGGTTTGGTCATGAGTCTCTTTAGTTTGTTTTGTTTTGTAGCACTTGTTTTTGGTTGCAATAGACAATATAGCAACATCCCATAGTCAAATAATACACACTGCCCTTTTAATCCAGAGTGTTTACACATTGGGAGTATTTGGATTAATTCTTGTGATAAATATTTGAAAGATTAGTGATGGAGAATAAAATAAAAATAACATCAATAAAAATGAAGAAATCAATCAAGTCATGCGAGTCTCATTTAGCGGGTTAGCCAGAGTTCGAGTGCATGAGTAATTTCTGACTACAAACCCAAAGTACTTTGCTGCCCCAACGAAGAATAACAAACATCAGAAAAATGGATGAACATGTGCAGCAATGAGCTTGGTTTAACTACATATTGCAGTGACATATAGGGGTCAAATATAACTCTGTGTCCATTTAAGCTTACACCTCATGCGATTGAACAAACCTGTGACTTTATATTTTGAGGCTAGTTTTTTATTTGATCATAGTATACAAACATCACATTGATTGTCAAAGATAAAAGGATAAAAGTGCTCTATATACTACCACATAAGGCACACCTAAAAACCCCATTTTGGCCAGAAATTGGAGAGAGCCTTATAACCCGGTATGCCTTACATACTGCAAAATACATCGGAAATGCATATTGTGTTTACAGTATACTACCATACTTGTGCTATGGAAGATCAATCCAAAAAACATTGCTGAGAATAATTGCAAAGCATTGTATGCAACGGGAATCAAACTCGGGTCACGGCAGTTAGCGCCGACAATCAACTGCTAGACCCAAGGTAATAGAGATGACATTCAGACATTGAAAAAGGCATTCGATTTTATCTTATTATCATACTATTTTTACTTACGTGCCGGATGTAAATGTTAGAGAATGGAGAAAATAGAAATGTCTTTCAGAATGATATAAATACCGTAAATTCCGGACTATTTTGTTAGGTTTATTGTTCTATATTCTTTATCAATTATCCATTATCCGTCATCGGTCAAATCATAATACGCTACAAAGCCAAGGGGCCGAGACACTTGCTCTCAGCCAAGAGGCTGAGTCAAGGTCCTAGCCTCAGAGCTAAGCAGCGATCATTGCGAATGCACCGTTCCCGTATGTACGGTTCAAAAACCGCTGTTTTTTTTTTTTTTTTTTTTTTTTTTTGGGTTGAACAAATTTATTGACACTAATAACAGAAAACAATCATGACAATCTTAACAGCAATTAAGCACATTCACAATATTATATTCCAATATGACGTTTTTAACAGCAAACACAATGTGAGGTTTGAACAACCCTTCTCGAAAATCTAATTAGCATTTTTTTGGTTTGAACAAATTTATTGACACTAAAAACAAAAAACAATCATGACAATCAACAGCAATTAAGCACATTCACAATATTATATTCCAATATGACCTTTTTAACAGCAAACACAAAGTGAGGTTTGAACAAACCTTCTCGCTGTGCTCATTATAAGTACGATATGTTTTTTTAACAGAGCTGTTTACTGTCTTGCGAGCGTGTTCTAGTAGCGTTGTGCTACCCTTCACAGGCACGGTTTGGGATGAAAGTTATAATATTATTATTAAAGCTTTGAAAACTCTCTCGGTGTACCGTCTTTCTTTGTAAATATGTGTAACCATGTATAATATGTATTTGCAACTGTATATTTTTGTAATGTATTCATTTTAGAAACGTATTCTGATATGTTTTGTACGAGCAAATGAGAAAGAAGCGGTGGGGCAAACGCGGGCTGACGAGAAGTGGAGTAAAGGTGAGACATGTTTGTGGATGCGGCCGACAATAGTGGATATATATTTTTCCCACCCTTACCTTTGGAAATATAATAATAATAATAATAATTTCCTTTGTATTGTCATTCTTTGTAAGAACGAAATGTCGATACACCTGACCCGTTGTAGCGAGCCGATGCAGCCGCAGCCAACAGAGGGCGCCGCCATTTTACATACACTTTTTTCCTTGGATTACTTTCAACGGGCACCTGGACTCCGCAGGTCTGCCTTAAATGTTGAGTACCGGTATCATTTTCCGTTCATTTTGACGGCTGTGTTTTTTGGTCTGTATCGGGTATGGGTTAATTTCGTGTTTGTATTGCGTTTTTAGAATGTGGGCGCATGCGGCTAATATACAGGTGCGGCTTGTGTATGTACAAAATCGGTTTTCCCCCCGAAATGTGGTGGGTGCCGCTTAATCAGGTGCGCTCTATAGTCCGGAATTTACGGTAAATAGTTTGATTCACCATCTGATACACTAAAAGGTTTTTGCCATTTTATAACATAAATTTCTGGCACAGAGTACAAATAGTGTGATGATATAAAATCCAATGCCTTTTCTCCTCTCATGTATTACTAGCGGCCTAGTGGTCAGGTTTTATTGTTTGCACTGCCCACAATCCAAGTTCGATTCCTGTTGCATCCAATATTTTTTGATTTTGGTCATTTATCGACTGACCGATCAACATATATCGCAAGTGTATGAAATGCGGAGTGGTCTTACACAGCAGCTCTTACTGTGGTTTTATGCTCTTTGTAGTCCAGAGGGACTTCTACTGTACATGAAAAATATATGACAAACGTCTATTTTGGGGGGTTGCGCCTTGTTGTGTGGAAAACACGGTACATTTGGTAAAGGCTGTTAACTAATCTAAAAGTACTTTGAGTGCTAGGGACTGAACTGGTTTCGGTGTTGACAATTGAGTGCAAGTTGAGCCAATTTCTTTTCTCTCACTTTTCTCACATCGTCCTCGCTGTCCCTCTTAATATTTTCATTCGACCTCTGACCTTCTTCAGGCCTCACGGCTTATCTGAACATTCTTTTTCATGTGTGACCCCCACAGTTTCGAGTGCCGCAGCCCCCACAGCCCTTGAGCAAGGTGGCACCACCTACCTCTACCTCGCAGCATTGGCGGAGAGAAGCGCACATGCCGGAAACGCACCGTCTACCATGGGTGATTGCACACACGCATATACCCTAACAAACCTCATGATACAATTTTACACACATTATACAGGACTGTCTCAGAAAATTAGAATATTGTGATAAAGTTCTTTATTTTCTGTAATGCAATTAAAAAAACAAAAATGTCATACATTCTGGATTCATTACACATCAACTGAACTATTTCAAGCCTTTTATTATTTGAATATTGCTGATTTTGGCTTACAGCTGAAAAAAACTCAAAAATCCTATCTCAAAATATTAGAATACTTCCTCAGACCAAGTAAAAAAATAATTTTATAACAGCAAAACTAAATCAAACATTTGAAAATGTCCATTGATGCACTCAGTACTTGGTTGGGAATCCTTTTGCACGGATTACTGCATCAATCCGGCGTGGCATGGAGGCAATCAGCCTGTGGCATTGCTGAGGTGTTATTGATGCCCAAGAAGCTTCGATAGCGGCCTTCAGCTCATTTGCATTTGTAGGTCTGGTGTCTTTCATCTTCTTCTTAACTATACCCCACAAATTCTCGATGGGGTTCAGGTCAGGGGAATTAGCAGGCCAATCAAGGACAGTGATGCCATGGTCAGTGCACCAGTTACTGGTGGTTTTGGCACTGTGGGCAGGTGCCAGATCATGCTGGAAAATGAAATCCTCATCTCCATAGAGCTTTTCAGCAGATGGAAGCATGTAGTGCTCTAAAATCTCTTGGTACATAGTTGCATTTACTCTGGACTTAATGAAACACAGTGGACCAACACCAGCAGCTGACATGGCTCCCCAAACCATTGCTGACTGTGTGAACTTCACACTGGATTTCAAGCAACTTGGATTTTGCTCCTCTCCAGCCTTTCTCCAGACTCTGGCGCCTTGACTTCCAAATGAAATGCAAAACTTGCTTTCGTCTGAAAAGAGGACTTTGGACCACTCTGCAACTGTCCAGTGCTTCTTCTCCATAGCCCAAGTCAGACGCTTCTTCCGTTGTCTTGAGTTCAGAAGTGGCTTGACCATGGGAATACGGCTATTGTAGCCCATTTCCCGGACACGTCTGTGAACTGTGGCTTTTGATACCTGGACTCCAGCTTCAGCCCACTGTCTTTGAAGCTCCCTCAAATTCTGGAAGCGGCTCTTCTTCACAATTTTGTTAAGGCTGCGGTCATCTCTCTTGGTTGTGCAGCGTTTCCGGCCACATTTTTCCCTTCCAACAGACTTTTTGTGGATATGCTTTGAAACTGCACTCTGTGAACAGCCTGCTCTTTGAGAAATTTATTTTTGTGTCTTACCCTCCTGATGGAGGGTATCAATGATGGTCCTCTGGACAGCAGTCAGATCAGCAGTGATTTAGTTTACTGAACCAAGCTGAGTGTTTTTAAGGCTCAGGAAACCCTCGCAAGGTGTTTCGAGTTAATTAGATGATTCAGGTGATTAGTTGAATAGCCTACTTGTATACTTTTTCATGATATTCTAATATTTTGAGATAGGATTTTTGAGTTTTCTTAAGCTGTAAGCCAAATTCAGCAATATTAAAATAATAAAAGGCTTGAAATAGTTCAGTTGATGTGTAATGAATCCAGAATGTATGACATTTTTGTTTTTTTAATTGCATTACAGAAAATAAAGAATTTTATCACAATATTCTAATTTTCTGAGACAGTCCTGTAGGCGTATCATAAAAAGTATCATGATAAAGGTAATATCTTGAGTCCAAGCCCGACCAAGGCTAAAATATCAATCATTACGTTCGGGTAAGGCCAGGCTTCTCTCTCACTGCCTTTTTTGTTTATCCAACTGGCGTTGTTCTTCTTTGTCCATCTGATTCTCTCTCCCTTAAAGTGCCGCATTGGTTTGGATTGCCTGTCACGGACCAGAAACGGAGAAGGGACCCTATTGCGTTCGTTTACTCAGCTTTATTTAGAAAGAAGAATGGGCTTGCACCTACCATCCGGTGATCGTCGGTCACGGGTAGCAGATCGCTTGGAACGCGGAAGTGGCGCTTCCGTGTCGAGTGAAGGCAGTATCGAGCGAGGAAAAAACAGGTCGATGGCCGAGACGGAGGAGCAAAATTGTAAACTGGTTCAGAAAAGAGGTCGGCACCGGGAATCAGACGGGAAACAGAGCAGGATAGATTCAGGAGTCAAAAGGGCTTGCCTACCGTGTAGCTGAGGTTTGCAGACGAACTGACAAATGTTGACAGGAAGGCGGGAGTTTAAAAAGAGGTCAGCAGCCAATCAGCGTCCGTGGCTTTTGGTGCCAACAGAGGAGACTCAGGATGCCCCGCATCAGTAATCATGACATTGCCTGACATTGTTTTCCGCAATGATTGAAAATTGTTGGTTAAACATTTTGGTTAATATGATATAACCTCAGCAGACACAGAAACATAAAAGAATAAAATGTTTAACCAGTGTTGTTGAGATTTCATTACAAAATAGAGGCTTTAATGTGTTATTATAAACCTCCTCTCTCCCTTCCGAATCCTCAAAAATGAAATATGAAATTTTTGGTTTGCTTTGGTCTCAGTCCTGCAAAACAAGTTCATTGGTCGCGCTGGGTCGGGCTTTAGTGCCTGCGGGATTGGGTCAGGTCGGCCTGAATTTTTAAGGCCCTATCTTACTCTGCTTTAACTAATTCCTTTTTTTACAGTAACGTTCCCAACTCAGATAATCCTTGCTGAGCCAGCTGAAGAAATTGTTAGAAGTTGTATAAAGCAGCTGACAGAAACCACCATCCCGCAGACTAGTACTGGGCCGTGGGGTGTTTTGTACCAGGCCTCACGAAAGAAACAAAAATTGTCCTGGCTTTTGCTTATACAGTATTTAATCATGTCTACACAAAATTTGTTTGACCGGTCCTTTAAATCAAGTTACAGCTTGTTTGGCTGTAATACCCGCGGGTCGGGTCGGATCGAACTAGATGTTTGGGATCTTACCGCTGGTCCTTGATAGTTAGTAAAAACAAGGGAGTATTAAAATAACTCACATATAAACCAGTAAAAATGAATAATAAATTAAATTTAAATATAGTAAGTACTCTTTGATTATATGTATGAAATGTATTTTCCGGACTCAACGACAAAATGTGTAAGGATGTGTAGAAACGGCTTGACTAACTTACAGTATGTACAGACAAATCAATTTTGACATGCTCAACCACTTTAATTGGAATAATAAAGTAACTTTATGGCACAACTCAGCTGAAAAATCAATTTGTTGATTATTTATTTTACCCATCATAAATCCTGCAACATGCTAGCATCAAATCTGTCCCCCTCCGTCTTTTCTTTGTTTTCCTATCGCAAGCCTGCTTGATTTGTGTTTTTGTAGCCAGTACTTTACCTCAAACAAATTGTTTGACAGCCGAGAATGTTGTTGACAATAGAATAAAAGTAATGTCCATCACGCTTTGATCAAATGCGCTGCGTCTCTATGCACAAACAATTTTGTTGAGCTTCAAAGTAGGCTTTGAGGTCCAACCCGAGGCTAATCAGCCTTTACCATCAGTTTAAAATGAAGTATATTCCCTTGAGGACGAGGCACACTGACGCAACCAGACGGAGGATTTTTATTTGACTCTTTTCAACATCAACATTCGCATGATCATGTCCAATATTGTGTGAACATTCTGCAGTTTTGTGCAGATGGTCAAAGCAGTTGAAATGCATTCCAGTGCTGATAACACGGACTTGTGGGAAATGTGCAAACAATGAGGACACAACATAAGCAAAAGGACTTAATCCTGACTACATTAGTCTTTCTAGAAGCTCCCCGTGCAGGCTTTTGTGCCAGAATGAATGGAAGAGAACAGACACAAGAGGCAGAAATTTATGCAGAACATGAAAAAGTAATTGAACAAACACGGACTGGTGCTCAAAAAGTCTTATTTATTCAGCTTTCTAAGCTCTAAATATTTTTAAAGTATTTTGGGGTTTGTTGATTTTTAGGGATCCCGACCCTTATCAAATAGCTTTAAGCACAGAATTGACTTGGAAAGGTTGATAAGTGGTGAACAATTTTTCCAAATTTTTGCATTAAAAACCTTAACCTATCTACAAAAAAAGTAAATGTTATCCAGAGCTACCAAATTCTCAGGATCTTCCATAGTTTGCTATGCAGATTTATAGCAAGTTACTGAATATGCATTTTCTATGAAAACGACAAAAATCTAAGAAAAAAAATCAAGAACTGTTCATTTTTTATTGGAAATGTTTATTTTTACATATGTTTTGATTGATACAAATATTAAACAATTATATTAATTCCAGATGTGTACAATAAAGTATTAATGACTTCAACTTTTTATTTGCTGTTTTCTTAAGAGGCAACATTGTCAAAGAACCACTTTCAGTCTAAAAATGTCCCTCTTATGTGCGTGGATTTTTTTCCCGTATTATAAAAATGTTTCGTTTCTTTGCTTAATTATTGACTTAAGAATTATGTCTTATAAATTGATGGTTCAAATGTAGCGTTATTATAACTTTCATACTATTAAATTCGAATATTGTTTCCAGTATTACATTGAATTTTATGAACGTTTTGCCTGAACGATTTTTGAAGAAAAAGATTGTATAGAACTTCCACAAAAATGTCAGTGAACCATATGTGTCACTCCAAAAACAAAAACAAAAAGTAATTTATTTATTAATTCATCCATCTATATGTAACCGCGGTGTACCTATCCCACCAAAGATCCACATTCACGCTGGACTGGATGATGAGGTTTTTATTACAGTTGCTGCAAATGAATGAGTCACAACACAACACGTGGTAAGCTTCTCTGCTGGCTTTGATCTCGTTGGCAGCTCGTTGTAGACTGCCCAAAACATATCAAAGAGCTTTCTTTTCAGTTTAGATAAAATACATTTTAGAATATCAACCATCACAATACATGTTTACATCCATTTTAACAAGATACTTTTAACAAGAGATCATATAGTGGCTTTTTCATGTTTACAATGAATTCAACATACGGTCTGAATTTTAACCAACATCATTTTTATATATATGAGAACATAGAAATAATAACAATAATGAGTATAAAAACGTGTACAATTTACCTGCAAGTGAATGAGTCACAACACAACACGTGGTAAGTTTCTCTGCTGGCTTTGATCTCTATAAGGTGAATTTGCATTTTAGCACAATATGCAACATCCGGCAAAACTAATATAAAAGGCGACAGAAACAAAACGAAAATAAATCTAAACATCTTGACAACATCAATCACATTCCTGTGCATGTTAAGAGATTTGTCAGCTGTGGTTTTAATGTTTAAAATTAACTTTTTGCGGGGCACCAAAAGATTGTGTCTTACTGTTGGCAGCTCGTTGTAGAAAACCCCAACCTTCCTGTCGCAAAGTCTAAAGCCAAACCAAACCATACCACATACCAGCAGGTGGCACTGTTGGACTCATCGTTGCAGGACACTTATACAGAAACTATACAACATATTTCAGCAGGAATTTCAATAAAACCAAAGTTATTATTACACCCGTTACATATACATCCATCCATCCATACACCCATCCATCATCTTGAAAATCATCTTGAAACAGTCCGTAATTATAGTGGAACGAAATCTCAAAATGCAAGGCTGCTACGTTGCTAGCATAGCATATACATTTGGGAAACTTACCTGACAGGAAAGTATCTGATGTTATCTTTTAAATTATGATCAGTTAATTAGTGACAATACTCATGTATTTATATCTATTTTTGGAATTATTCATTCGGCTCGTGGGAAGTTGAGCAGAAGGAATAAAAATAGCATAAATAATACAAAATAATAACCTTTAAAAAAGGCCCCCCAAATTAATATGTATTTGTTTCATTTCATCTGTTTCTCTTTTTTTTCTTTGATTTTCCTTTTTCTTTTTGTTCTTTTATCTGATTTTTGTTTTGTTTTCTTTTTTTGGTTATATGGTAAATGGACTGCATTTTACATAGCGCTTTTCAAGTCACTGAAGACCCCCAAAAGAGCATTACAATGTATTCCACACTTACCCATTCACAAAAACTCACACACCGATAGGGATCCGGTCATGCAAGGAGCTTACCTGCTTTTTGAGGGTGTTAGGATTCAGTTTTTTACTCTTTTTTTTTTTTTCCTTTATCTTTTCCTTTTTAATATTTCTGTTCATTTATACATCGTTATCTTTTCCCCCTACTTTTATGATTTCTTATATTTTTCTTCTCTTTTTTTCTTCTCCCCCTCTATTTTCTTTTTTCTTTTTTTTTATCATTAAAGAGGAAAATTGGAAGCTGCAGCTGTAGAACTTTAAGGAACAGTCTAGTAAATAATTTTTATTTAATCAGTTTAAAAAGAAACATCTACTGGTGGTCATCCAGTTTAAATTCATGTGACAAACTATCCTATTTCTCATATTTTTTCTTTTCCCTTTTGCTTCATAAAAATGGAAATTTATGATAGATGGAGGCTGCAACTACATAACTGTAAAGTAGTGAAGAAACAGTTAAATACAATTTTTTTAGAAGAATCCAAAAAATAATCTACAGTTAAAGTACATATGAAAAACTATCTTCGATAATTTTAATGAAACTACACCCGAATGATTGCATTTTATGCATAAAGCAATAAAATGTCAAAAACTATCTCCTAAAACAAAGTCCTTATGATGCTAAATAAAACTCCACTGTCAACATTTGAACAGTTGATATTTTGATATGTTGTTTTTTTCCTGGATATCCGCTTAAATCGTAAACCGAGAAATCTCATATTACCTTTGTGACAATTAATTATGCGGTAAGGACATCCATCAATCCACTGACAACTCACAAGTCATGCAACTCTTCAGTCAACATCGTATTTGGTGTGGCTAAAGCGTGAGAGAGATAAAAGAAAAATCATGGATGAGATTAGAAAGGCACGAGAGCAAAGGAAGCGGTGCAAGGAGAAGGATGGTGAGAGACGAGGGCCAAAAGAGAACGAGAGACTGGTGTGGCTAGCCAAGCAGAAAAGCTGTCAGTCTGTATAAAAGACCTCCTCTGTCAGATTAGTATGAGAGGACTTCTCCAACGCTGCCTCTTTCTCTTAACCCTCGTGTCTCTCACTCTTCTGGTGCACAATTCTCTCACTCCATTTCACTCTTGTAGTAGTTATCCGAATAATTAAGCATGTATAGTTCCCCTTTGGCGTGAGGGAACATGAACGTATTCTAGTTTTGTACGTGAGCTACTCCTGATAGAGAACAGAGTTTTTACATCTAAATTAGTGGGGTTGTTTGTCTTCCGTTGAACCGCGGCTATAGCATTAGTCACAACTCTGGCAGGAAGAACCAAATACAATACAAAGTACAGTGGTACAACTACTTAGCATTTTTGGGGTTCCAGCAGTGACGTTGTATAATGAACCTGATGTAAATCGTATCATTGAAATTAATTGAAATGGGTTTAATCTGTTCCAAGGTCATCAAAAGCAACCAAACCCCATGTAAACAAACTGCAACTGCCCAGTAATGTTCAGTTAATGTTCATAAATGTGCCACATTGTATAAGTAAAACAAGAAAAAAGGCTAAAAATTGCAATTGAATGACCAGCTGAAGTACTGTACAGTAAAAAGCTTTATTATTCAATTGCAGTTAAAACAACAACATCCGAATGAATATGATAAAATGTAAAAAGCCAGTAAAAGTCTTTGCACGCTTTTCCACTCACTGTGCTGGTTCCCTCGCAGCGATTGTTGTTCCTGTCTAGCTCTTAGAATGTTTTCAGCTGGCTTAGATTTGGTGCAGACCGAGGAAATCCGACTGTTTAATTAAAACAAAGCTTGCGATTTCTGCCAAGTGCTCTGAATGTCAAAGTTTAGAAATTGACTGGAGCGCGGGTAAACGGCGCAAGTAACTAAGACTCCCTTCTATAGCCAAATGCCTCGTCATCTAATTAGTGACGAGCATGAAAGGATAAACGAGATTCCCACTGTCCCTACAGATTAAGATCGCAGTCTTGGCACACTCAGCAGGGAAATGTTTGCGATACTACTTTGCGGACTCTGTCCGCAGCTGTCAATCCCAATCAACTAGCGCAGTAGTCAATTTTAATTAAATTGTCATTAACATATACAGACGAGTGCGACATAAATCACAATACATTAATGGCAACAAATAGCGTCGGCTGATTGAATATTTCAGTGTCACAGCAGGTGGCTAATTATTGGATATATATTTCGTATCGGGCTGAAAACTCTGATGTTATATTAGGCCTGCCATAGCATTAACACCATATAAGGGGCATCCAATACGGCAAAATAGGCAACCTTTAACTTTACAATATGTAGTTATAGCAATAATTTAAACGTGAATGTTGTTTTGTGACTATCAACGCAATGATTTTTAATATCTGACTCTCACTGTAATGCTATGTATTCATTCTGATCTTTTATCTTCAGTCATACCCAGTGGGTGCTTTGGGTGATGAAGACTTCAACATTCCACCCATCACTCCACCAACACTGCCAGAGCACATGCTGCCCCCTCATCTGCCCCATGATTCCTCCACCGGACCTTACCCTCCCCTCGATAGCAACAACAGCCCAGCTCCTCACCACCCCTACCAGATGCAGGGCATGAACCTTGCCCCAATGCCCACCGGTCAGGACGGAGCACCTTTACACAACCAAGAAGGGGCTTCATTCAGCCAGGACAGCTCTGCCATGACCAGTACTTTATCTGTGGTGAGTGGGACACATTTTTTTTTCAGTTAAAAAGTTTGTTTCAGCGATTCTGCATATTGTTTTGCATATTTCCAAACAGTGACGTGCGTTTGGGTTCGTGTCTTGTAAGGCACAGTTATGTTTACAAATAAATGAAGCTACAGCTTATTCACCGTTTGATTGGCAGAGCAAGAAAACAATATGTATTAACGTAGGATAAACTGTTCTATTGTCTTACCTTAACTTATAAATGAAATCTATGCGCGGCTCCTATTGGATAAAAAGCATGAATCGAGAGGTAGTCCCGATGAACAAAAACGTCCATGCAACGAAAAAAAAAATACTGGATGGCTTAATTTGCTGTTAGCTTGCTAATACTATCAATAATTCCCTTGTTTGGGGCTACAGTGCAAGTCAAATCTTACCCTTTGTCTCACTATCACCCTCTGACATGAAGCATGAGAATTCTGTGCCTCAATCTACAGCTGCAGACTCTCAGCACAGTAATATGGTACTAATTGTATCAATGATATTCATAATAAATGTAAAAATTCTGACATTTTGAATACAAAAATTAAAAAATAGTCAAAAATGATGGTCTACTAGTGATCCCAAGAGCCAAAAAGAGATCCGCAGGTTCAAGAATGTTCTCCATTTGGACCCCGATGTTGTGGGATGCTCTGCTCCCTGAGATTCAATCTGTAACCTCAGTGGAACTGTTTAAATCTTGGCTTAAAACACACTTCTATTCTCTAGCTTATGAATGACCTCTATTTCCTTTTCATGATATCTGTGTTTTATTTGTTATTGCAACATCCATTGCAGCCTGGCCATCCTGGTAGGTGGATTACCTATTGTGCGGTCCCTTTTCAAGGTTTCTTCATTTTCCATATGTTGTGGTGTTTGAGTTTTCCATGCCCTCATGTAGGTTTTCTATCAGGTAATGGTGTAATCATAGTTTGTAGTTTGCAATAATCTTTGGTCTGTGCAGCCCTTTGAGACTCCTTGTGATAAAGGGCCATGCAAATAAACATGACTTGACTTGAATTAGTTAAATGAGGAAGAACTTACTCACTGAATAATTACAACAATTTAAGATATTTTTAAAAAACAATTTCAACAGCCTCCCCTGACTTGTCCTTCTCGGTTTCAAAATTCCGGTTTAGTTAATGTATCTTTTCAGCTACAGTATTTATACACGGTTGTACTACCATAATTTTGCAATGACTGCTCAGTCCAAAAATAACGCTGAGAGATTTTGCAAAAACATTAGATGCATTGAAAATCCAACCGACGGCACGGCGGTGAGATTGCCTAAACAGAACCATTCGACCACAGGAAAAGGCATTCGATCTCATCCCATTATCACACTATTTTAATTTATGGTACCAGAGACGAATGCTCGATAATGGAAAAAAGAGAAAGTTGTCCTAAAAACTATAAAAAAACGTAAAAAAGGGCAACGATGGAAACAATTCTTTCTTATAGCTGATGATGAATCGGACATTGGAGATGAATTATTTTAATAATGGCCGCACGGATCTAATGTTTGTCACATAGAATGCTTAGTTTGAGCTGAGAAAAAGTAAATTTTAATTTCATACAAATTTTTAATCAAAAAATATACTCGACCCAACATAAAAGAAAATATTTTGAGGGTCCGACCTTGCCATTCCCTCCACATTTCTACTTGGTTTTTAATAACCCGCATTTAAAATTTGACAGCGAAGCGAAAAGATTTTTCACAGTGTGAAATGTGTGAATCAAAACGTTAAGCTGTCACCGGGACTGGAGGTTTTCGTTCAACAGTCATATTTGTTCAGGTGCGGCAAAGGTTTTCTACTACCTTAGCAAAAAGAAAAACTTTTCTTACCTGTCACTATGAAACTTTCCATCGACGCTTGCCGTCTCGGTCTCTATATTTAATGTACCAATAAATGAAGTACCAGTAGGCGATAAGAGCAGAATGATCTCAACCCTCGATATTTCATCGAAATAATATTCACCCTAGACCTCCATATATCAGAAGATCTTCAAAGACTTCAGCAATGTATTAGTAGCTACTCACTTGTTTCTTTTTTATTATTGTGGGTTTTTTTAATTATTGAGCAAGAGAAGCAGCAAAAGAGGGAAGAGCATCTTAGCCCTGCCTGGTTAATCGGTTAATGTTAATATTAAAGGAATATTGCAATCGTCACTGGGAAGTGAGATTGGAGGGTGCCTGGAGAGAAAGCATTAGAATTACTCAACATAAGCAGTGGACCAATGAACACAGAACTAATATTAAATACGCATTTTCCCTAACCTTTTTATATGCAGATTAGTGTTAAATTGTTTACAGTGAATAAGGCGATGCTGAAAAAATCTACAGCCGTAAATGGCAGTGAATGAGTTAATCGCAAAAAGACCCCATGAAAATGTATTTGCTGATAATTGTTATATTTCTAATTGCTTTAATATAATAAGAGACTGGATTATTTTTAATGAGATGCTAACAAAGACAAATACAATATAAAGTCGTTTGGGGAACTGTAAAGTATTATTTGCATTTCCATTTATTTTCAAGAAAAATGTTGCCTGGGGCAATTAACATTTTGTGTCACACATTAACCTGAATTTGAATTTTTTTAAATACATTTTCTCTAGCCCAGGGACGTCAAACATCAGGCCTTCCATGGGTTGTAATCCTGCCAATGAAACAATGCTGAGTCTGCACTAGAGAAAAATGACTTTGCAGTTTAAAATATGTCCACTGGATGTAGCCAAAGCCAGGTGCCACTCACATAGCAACTGGAGCTGTAGTCAATTCTTTCTCTTTTGGTCCCTCTCTTTTTTCTTCAGTCTCTCTCTCTCTCTCTCTCTCTCTCTCTTTCTCTCTTCTCTCTCTCTCTCTCTCTCTCTCTCTCGTTCTATATATCTCTTTTCTTCTTTCCCCCCTTCTTTCTTGCGCTATTTCCTCTATTTTTATCCTCTCCTTTTGTCCCTCTCTTTTGTCTTTCACTCTTTCTCCCCTCACCTCCTTTTTTCTTTCTTTCATTTTCTGTCTCTGTCATTACATTTTGATCCAATAGTGCATTTAATGTGTATTCAGTGCCTCATATTTGTTGGGACACACTTCTATCTAGTGGTCAAATGCAGCATACCTGCATGAACATCGACGTCATTCTTGCAGCGCAGGAACGAATAGTGGACTTACAAATTTTGTAAATGAAAGGTGTATACTATTAAAATTATACATTTATTTTTTAAAACAACACAGTATTGCATTTTTACCTATAATTTAGGGAGTATTTGATATTTAAGAGTTGAAATAAGTGTAATTGCATTTGCATTTATATAGCGTATCATGTATTATGGAGTTAACTAATATGCCTTACAAATACAAAACTAAAGAAAAATAGTCTTAAATAGATAAGTATTTCGAAGTGCTGTTCGGAATTTAAAACATTTATACTCACTGATGCCAGCTTATGGCTTGTGTCACCGTTGCATCCTCTGTAAAGCTTCTTGTTGTGCACGCAAGTATGTGCATGTCTTAGTCGCGCTCAAATAAACTCTTCTTTTACATCATTTTGGGGGTTTTTGGGTTGGCGTTTGGACTGTTGTTAAACGGGACTTTTCTTACTCTTACCATTTTCACACCGCACTGAAAAATATTGCAACGACAAGCAAAAAGTCATCTCCAACCCCCCATACTCCCTTTCCCTTTGATAGAAGTAAGATAAAAGCAGATAAAATGTTATAAAGGTTCTTTGAACTTGGTGGGCATTGCTAACACATACTTAATAGAGAAAATAATTGACCATACTTTCAACTTTTTAAAGGAAGCCTCAAATGATGCACCCCACCTTTAAGTATATGTTGGTATTAACACAAATGTATAACTGCATATTTGAAATAATTTAATCCTGTTTAATTCATCAAACTGCAGTACAGCAGTGAAAACTTACTAATTAATTTGTATTTAAATTTTTAGTATCATTTGAGAAAAACATTGGTTGATTTGAGTCAGTATGTTGACTCTTATCATGATTTAAGTATTGAGTATTGCATACTTTTTAGAAAATGCTCATTTGAGTGTGAATTGAGAAACGTTTTCTGCATTCAATTACATGAATTGTGACATTTTTAGTCCTAGTCCTAGATGGCCATTGAATCCTCTTACGTTTTCCTGGTACTCTATTACTGAAGAATGTACTAAGGATCCTTTGAAAACGATTTAATGTTTTTTATTGTTAGTAGATCAAGCTGACTTATTTAAGTAGCTCGCATGCCGAGAAAGTATGAACACTCCTACTCCGAAGTGAACGTTGGTACAGAAATACTACGAGATTCTTATTTATTAGATTTCTTTGGAATACATTTGACCTTGTTTACTACTATTGAAAAGTGATTAAAATAAGAAATTGCCCATGAACTCATCGTTACATGAACGGTTTGCCATGGTTTCTTCTTCCCATATATTGAAACGCTTCTTTTACTTTGCAGCACTGCTGCCATTGAATGTAAGCTAATTTGCTCAAGAGCTTTTCAGTTCACAGCACAATTATCCTTGAAGATTATAAAACTAAAAAAAAACGAGCAACTGGAATTTCAATATGAACTGAACAGCCTTAGTTCACTTAGAAGCACACACACCTGCGTTTTTTTATATATACAAAGACTTGAATTTCTACCCTGCTTTCTCCACCCCGATTAAGCAGAGCCTGGCCTAGTTGCTAGGCAACCATAAATCATGGACTGGCAGTAAATGTATAGTAGCATGGGGATTTAAAAGAACCAAATGAAAGACCGAAAAATAGAGGGACTTCAAACATTCATAGAAAAAAAGTTTTAGGGAAATTGAATAACACATCTGCATAGCTTTGACAGATTGATGGCTCTGCAAGAAATTAAAAGATGATCTTAATTCCTAGAGTTTGAGATTAAGTTGAGTTTATTTTGCAGTTGAAATGAAGAGTTGCCAGAAATGAAAAAAGACTAAAATTACATCTGTGCTGTTAGGCAGAGGGAAGTAAAACTACTGGACTACTAGGTTTGATGTGTCGTAAAATTAATGAGTTGTAACGCATTTGAAAAAAAGCTGGCTATAAAGTAAGAGTGGACAAGACAATAAACAACAGTCAGCATAAATTATAGAAATAGAACAGTTATTTGGTTAAAGGTGTTTTATGAGAAATTCTACATTTGGTCAATCTGTGTTTCCTTACTTATTATTAGCCGCAAAATGTGTTATAAGCGCACCTATAGGATTTTGGAATTAACCTAAATCTGTTTTTGTGTCAGAATTAAATTCACATAATAATACACTTAAAATTTCCATGACAATACAAATGAATCAAGAGAAGGTGATTCAAATAAGCAAACACAATTCTGATGTTCTCAATTCGGGGAATCCCAAAGCTATGAGTATTTTTAGATTTTCACTCTGGTCACCGAGATTTCCAATCGAGCAAGGACCAAGTAATTTTCCTGGGAGAAGGAAAACAAACTGGCCAAAACTCATCTAGATCAGGTTTATCGTCTTTTGTGAATCACACAACCGAAACGGAGAAAATGAGAGATGTGATTTTCCAATTTCAAGCAATGTTTTGCTAACGCAAATGGCTGTGATTATAGCAGGTTTTGACTGCCATCTACGCTAGCGTGCGTGTTCTGCCCGCAGCAATGATGAAAGACATGCGGTTTTTGCTATGTCTTTTTTTTACAGTACATTATTGAAACATTGAATAACATCATTGTTCGCTGATTGTTTTATCTTACTTAATTTGATAATTAGTTAAATGATCAATTATTTACTGAAATGTATTGCCATTATTATTATTACTACAATTCATTTCCTACTGAAAATTTGATTTAAATGTCAAATTGTCCTTTTGTTTATTTCTAACTCACTTTTTAAGAGAGGCTACAAAAAAATAACAACAGTATTTAATTCTGAAAAGGGATTGTTAATGCTAGCAAATGAGTAGTCATCAATCATCACATTTTACCATGTAACAGTAATAGTAAAGCCAGAATTTTATGCAGGGTTGGTTAAGGCATCAAATCAGAGAGACAGCATAGAGGCTAATTCCATAACTACGTTGTTGCGAAAATGAATGCTTCATGCACATAAAAGAGCAATTACACACCATTTCTCTTCTGGTTTTCTGAGCTCTGCTAGCTGCAGGAAAGGCACACAAAGGTGCCCTATAGTGTCCTGTAAGTTTTGCTTATATGCATGCTATGAAATTACCGTATTTTCCGCACTATAAGGCGCACCTAAAAGCCTATATTTTTTTCAAAAGCTGACCATGCGCCTTATAATACAGTGCGCCTTATTTATGGATCAATTTTAAAATTGCAAAGTTTTCCAACTAACTTGCAGCCGCCGACTAGATTTTCCCCCGAACGCCTAGTAGTACGCGGTGTATGCTGGGATTCATTTACCGGCGTTTCATTGGCTAACCAATGTGTCAATCATCATTTGAATCGATCACTATTGGCTAAAGTCATTCGGAGGTCAAGGGGCGGATCCTTTTTATCATTTAATAATAATAATAATAATTTCCTTTGTATTGCCATTCTTTGTAACAATGTACACAGAACGAAATGTCGATACACCTGACCCGTTGTAGCGAGCCGATACAGGCTGGCATTGGCTTAAACGGCAAAACAAAGCCTGCAATTGGCCGAAAAAGATGTGTCAATCATCAGTTGAATCGATCACTGTTGGCTAAAGTTATTCGGAGGTCAAGGGGCGGATCCTTTTTATCATTTACAGGCTGGCATTGGCTAAAACGGCGAAACAAAGCCTGCAATTGGCCGAAAAAGATGAATGTCTATAGCACGTGGCTGACGGCATAGAGAAAGCATTTTTTTCTATACTGTATTTGTAGATATTTTATTCTCATGGATTTACTACCCTCACGGATATAAGAGGACATTGGCTGCACATTATTATGAACACAACCACTTCGGTGAGCTACTCCGGGTTTTATATTGTCCCTGTATCTTGTTTCAGACTGAACTCGATGTTTCTGTGATAAGCGGTGCAGATAATGGATGGAATGGAGTGTCTATTTTTAAATTAAACTCAATTTCAAGTGTTTATTGTCATTTTTTTGGTTTGAACAATTTTATTGACACTATTAACAGCAAATAAACAATGTGAGGTTTGAACAATTTTTCTCGACAATCTTAACAGCATTTAAGCATATTCACAATTTCGTTATATCTGACAATATGACGTTTTAACAATTTTATCGACACTTTTAACAGCAATTAAATATGCACAGTAAAGTTGCGAGCGAAAAAGAAAATAGATTCTAAGGGATGGTTGGCATTTCTTAAATCCCAAGACTTTAACCTTCAGAATGATGGAATGATGCATTTGAGTGACATCGTACGGACACCGCATCCGCACGTGTTCTCGACACTTATTTGTGTCTTTGCAAGCTTTGGGAATGTTAAGGGGGTAATAAGTTGGACTGAACTATCTGACTGTTTTGTCGACGTTCCCATTGTAGCGCCTTATAATCCGGTGCGTCTTATGTATGTCAAAAATAGGACCAAAAACTATTTTTTCGGAGTGCGCCTTATAGTGCGGAAAATACGGTACTCTTCAGCAGCACTGATTTTCAAAAAAGGCTCTTAACAACAACAAAAAGCATGGGATTTGATAAAACAACGGATGTACAATAGACAAGTAAAGGTGCAGGAATGTTTGCATATTTCTACAAAATAAACTTAAGGTATTATTCCATCATTTTCCTGTCAGAATACCCAAATTCAAACCCTTCTGGCTTTCTATCTTACGTGAATTCACTGGTTTCTGCATGTGATCTGCTCTTTGCGTGGCTTTTTGTATTGATGTAAAAGTGTTCAATTCACGCTAAATCAGGGGTCTCAAACCAAGCCGAGAGCTTATTTTTTTATATTAATTAGCGCAAAGGGCACTCAGTTGGATATGCATCTCTAAAATAACAACTTGTGTTATAACTATGTTGTATGTTATTACCAGGTTATATGAAGTAGACTCATTAGCTATTTTCAGAACAGGTTTCCGGGCACCTGAGCTCTCCCTGGTGCCAGTGGCCACGTTGGACTTCCATGCGCTAAATGAATAGACGCATTGACAGCACAAGCAAACAATGACTGCCATCTAGTGGTGAATGGTGTCATTACAACTCAAAACGGTTGAAGTGAAGTCAAGTATGTTTTTGGAAAAAGTAATTTCTGAGCAAATCCACATTGGATGTTTTCCAGTCTAAATTGGACATACAAAATAATCATGACCTCCATTGTGTCTAGACTGTTCTGACAAGAACTACTGTGGTGTTGTGATTTACTAGTCGATCAGTATTTTGAAGGCGAATAACACACTTTATGGCATTTACAGTAGTCTTATTTTTGCCTCTTTGCCATGCTTATAATAAACTCAGAATTTATTTTGTTCATATAATCTTATTATCTTGTTACTGTATATCTTTATGGTCAAGTGTTTTTAGTGATCAGGAGTATGTGTTGTATAGCTTTTGGGGGTTCATTTGGATGCTTCTGGGGGGATGGAAACAAACCTTTTAGTTTTAAACTATTTCCTATCAAGAAAATTTACTTGTTTCACAAGCAATTCAAGGTAGGAGCACCATCCTGGAACAAATGAAGCTCGAATATTTTGCTTCCGTTTTGGCTCTCGATTGCCTACTTGTTAGAGGCCCACTTCTTGACGTTTTTCTCAATACCACATCTGAATTCAGGGACTGCAGTTTCTAATCGAGTTCTGGTAATGTGTTTCCCAGCACGGCGCAGCACACCAGACCGCATCCGCTTAGAGGTGATGCTTACTTACTGAAATCAAACTGTGAACACATCAATCTGAATATACGAAACATGAGGGGTCAAAGATTCTACTGGACGTTCGCTTTATGTGGAAATGAGTAAACGATGGAGACATAAAATCACTCAACTATGTGTAACAGCTATGGTATTAGGCGGAGGGAAGACAAGCTACTGGACTAGTCTAGGTGTGATGAGTGGTAAGATTAATGGAGGAAATATCCATCCATCCATTATCTGCCTTGCTTACCCTCAGTAGAGTCGCGGGGGTGCTGGAGCCCTTCCCAGCCATCCTCGGGCAGTGGGCAGCGGACACCCTGAACTGGTTGCCAGCCAGTCGCAGGGCACACAGAGACAGACAACTCACTCGCTCATTCACACCTAGGGACAATTTGAACCGGCCAATTAACCTGACATGCGTGTTTTGGGAATGTGGGAAGAAACAGGAGTGCTCTGAGGAAACCCACGCAAGCACAGGGAGAACATGCAAACTCCACACAGGAAGGTTCGATCTCATGACCCCTGTGCCGCACACGCACCAACCACTGTGCTGCCTTGCTGCCCATGGAGAAAACACCATAGTCAAAAGTTATGAGCAATACTCGGCAATTTGATGAACAATGGACTGACGGGACAAAAGACAACATTTACCATAAATTATAGTAGAAGAACACTCTTATCTGGTTTATGGTATTAGATGAGAAATTTTAAATTTGGTTGATGTTGGTTTATTAACTTAGTCTTTCTTTTAATTTCAATTTAATACCTACTCTAATGGGCAGCACAGCGGCGCAGTGGTTAGCGCGTGTGCGGCACAGTTCTAAGGTCTTGTGAACCTCCTGTGTGGGTTCAAATCCAGCTACTGGACGTCCTGTGTGGAGTTTGTGTGTTCTCCCCGTGGTTATGTGGGTTTCCTCCGGGCACTCCGGTTTCCTCCCAAATTCCAAAGACATGCATTTCAGGTGGATTGGCCGGTCCAAATTGTCCCTAGGTGTGACTACTCTAGTTTTGAATGCTAAACCTATTATTATTCACAAAATGTACTTTTATGCGCAACGATAGGATTTTACAATCAACACAAATCTGTTTATGTCATAATTTAAAGTAACACAATAATACACTTCAAATTTCAATGACAATTCAAATGAATGGGTAGAGGGTTCGTCAAATAAGCAAATAAAACACTGTCTGATGTTTTCCCAAATCCAGGGTTATGTGTTCAGCAGTCTGCAGTCAAAACCAAAGGAATAATCCAATTCCTACCGCGACCTTGATGTAGAGCTCGATGATGAATCAGATCCTTGTTGGATTCCTGGTCCGGTTATTTCGCCACCTGGAAGACCAAAATTTCCAAATGTCTAAAGCAAGGGTAAAAAAAATGGCTTTTGAAACAGGCGAGCAGTAGAAATATAGTTGATCTTTTTCTTTTTAGAATAAACTTTGTTAATGTCAAGCCGTCTGCGGCTAGATGTCAGGGAAAATGAATGGGATGACTACACGTAGCACGAGCTAGTTACAATAACTTAAACGTAATTCAAGTAAAGGTACACAGAAAATAAGCAAGTCAGGTAACATTATAAAAATATAATTAACAAAGACATCAAGCATCAAATAAAATCTAAATGTTATAATCTGCTACCATGAGTAATGTTTTCTTAGTGCATCACAGCAACAAACTCACCAAAACTCATTTTGATCAGGTTTTTCGTCCTTTGTGAATCAAAATTATTTGATGGTTTTTATTGTTAGTAGATCAAGCTGACCCTTTTAAGTAGCTCGCATGCTTAGAAAGTATGAACACTCCTACTCCGGAGTTCACGTTTGTACAGAAATACTACGAGATTTTTATTTATTAGATTTCTTTGGAATACAAAACGGAAAGGTTTGTTTAAAAAGGAGAGGTTTGCTTTTTTAAACAATGTTTTGCTCACGATTGCTATGGTTATCAATGCTCTTGCAGCGAGCAATGAAGACAGACGTGTTGACGGCACTTGCTTTAATGTCTGCGATGTCTTATTTAAACAATTTCTGGTCGCTTATTAAAATGTATTTTTGTTCGATAAGCTAGTTGTATGATCAAATATGTACTGCAATGTGTTTTCTATCAGATTTCAATATTGTATTCAAATGTTGAATTATCGTTTTATGTATTTTTTTCGAACTTGCTTTTTGACAGGGGTTACATATGTCACACTAATTTAACCAGAGTGGTAATCACCAAGTTTAAGTTCCTCGAATGGTGACTGATTATTCTCACAGCTAGCTTTCAATAAAAGCTTTCCTTTGTGTAAGTGGTGAAAATGGTCTGTTCTGTATAAATACATGCAGACATTTTTCCCTTTGTTGTCAAGATTTATTATTAGATACGCAATCTCTGGGGAGACGGTTGGTTTGAAAGACAGCACTGCACAGTAAAACATTACCGTCTTGACACCGGTGAAGCAGTAAAAACGTATTAACCCATGTAAATAGCATTCAAGCCAATTATAAAACACGGCCTTTGACTGAATAGAGAGTAATTATTGCTTCTTCTCCAGGGGATAATAAACCTATATTGATGGACCAGCCAATAAGTATGAACTGATGAAATAAATGAGTCCACACAGATTTCTCACTTGCCTGTTGTTATGGGGACATTAGATCTATAGCCCGTGGGCCGGATCTGGCCCGTTGGGTGATTTAATCAGGCCCACCATAAATTTTGTATGTAGTATTTCAAATATGTCATTTCTCTCAAAAGTTATGATTTGTTTTAAACCAAACACTCTCTCCTGCTGCTAGATAGCAGTGTTGAGTTTATATAGCCTGGTGATTTGGTTCAAGCGTAAAACTCCATTGACCCATATGTTTAAACGAAACTGTTAACACATTCAAAGCCAAACATTAAAAAAAAGTGTTTGTGAATAGATGTGTGCTGTGTTTAGAAAATATCACTTATCATCTGTAATCATAATATATAGGGTATATGATTAATCCAGGCTGAATGCTAATTCCATATACTGAAAAACAGTCCTAAAAAATTGCAGTTGAAACTTTTACTGATTTGACCCCACTCAGAACAGAGAATCTGGATCCGGCCACCAGAGCCAAACTGAGTCTGGCATCGCTGCATTAGATCAGTTTTTGTTTGATAGGTGAGAATGTGAGTCATTGAGTATTTGATGTGGCTTTACCCATAGATTGTCAGATTTTTAATACAATATGTACAATTAGTACATTTATTTTTAAATGATATAATGTGAAAAGTTTTTCTTAGTCCAAATCAATGTTAGGAAACCTTCTTGAATTTTTTGGATTATTACGGACAGGTGTGTGGAGATTGGGCTCAGGTGTGTCTTGCTCCACATGAGTTTGGCGCCCTCTGGGGGAGGTGGCATGGCAAATCCTGACACAATCTAAAAAAAAAAAAAACTACGGTAACCCATACCTTGTCGCTTTAAATTTGCGGTCACAGTGATTCAAGAGCTACTTGATTTTGGTAAATAATTTAGCTGTAATTATGTATTTTACTAAATTGTTTTTCTTGAAAAATGCAAAAAAAAATCAGCTTAAAATTGGCAGCACTTATCTCCCAGTGGAACAAAACAAGTATTTACCATGTTATACCATTTGTAAGGAAACTAAGAAAATATTTAGAATCAGCAAAATCGCGTCCAAGATTTCTACTTTACTTGATTTAGAATTTTTGCATCGCAGACTTATAAGGAGATTGTGTGCTGTATAGCCTATCCTAGTGGTGAGAAAAAACCCTAATAAAATAGCTCGTATGTGTACATATATATATATATATATATATATATATATATATAATATATAATATATACTGGACTGTCTCAGAAAATTAGAATATTGTGATAAACTTCTTTATTTTCTGTAATGCAATTAAAAAAACAAAAATGTCATACATTCTGGATTCATTACACATCAACTGAACTATTTCAAGCCTTTTATTATTTTAATATTGCTGAATTTGGCTTTCAGCTTAAGAAAACTCAAAAATCCTATCTCAAAATATTAGAATATCATGAAAAAGTATACAAGTAGGCTATTCAACTAATCACCTGAATCATCTAATTAACTCGAAACACCTTGCGAGGGTTTCCTGAGCCTTAAAAACACTCAGCTTGGTTCAGTAAACTAAATCACTGCTGATCTGACTGCTGTCCAGAGGACCATCATTGATACCCTCCATCAGGAGGGTAAGACACAAAAAGAAATTTCTCAAAGAGCAGGCTGTTCACAGAGTGCAGTTTCAAAGCATATCCACAAAAAGTCTGTTGGAAGGGAAAAATGTGGCCGGAAACGCTGCACAACCAAGAGAGATGACCCCAGCCTTAACAAAATTGTGAAGAAGAGCCGCTTCCAGAATTTGAGGGAGCTTCAAAGACAGTGGTCTGAAGCTGGAGTCCAGGTATCAAAAGCCACAGTTCACAGACGTGTCCGGGAAATGGGCTACAATAGCCGTATTCCCATGGTCAAGCCACTTCTGAACTCAAGACAACGGAAGAAGCGTCTGACTTGGGCTATGGAGAAGAAGCACTGGACAGTTGCAGAGTGGTCCAAAGTCCTCTTTTCAGACGAAAGCAAGTTTTGCATTTCATTTGGAAGTCAAGGCGCCAGAGTCTGGAGAAAGGCTGGAGAGGAGCAAAATCCAAGTTGCTTGAAATCCAGTGTGAAGTTCCCACAGTCAGCAATGGTTTGGGGAGCCATGTCAGCTGCTGGTGTTGGTCCACTGTGTTTCTTCATGTCCAGAGTAAATGCAACTGTGTACCAAGAGATTTTAGAGCACTACATGCTTCCATCTGCTGAAAAGCTCTATGGAGATGAGGATTTCATTTTCCAGCATGATCTGGCACCTGCCCACAGTGCCAAAACCACCAGTAACTGGTGCACTGACCATGGCATCACTGTCCTTGATTGGCCTGCTAATTCCTCTGACCTGAACCCCATCGAGAATTTGTGGGGTATAGTTAAGAAGAAGATGAAAGACACCAGACCTACAAATGCAAATGAGCTGAAGGCCGCTATCGAAGCGTCCTGGGCATCAATAACACCTCAGCAATGCCACTGGCTGATTGCCTCCATGCCACGCCGGATTGATGCAGTAATCCGTGCAAAAGGATTCCCAACCAAGTACTGAGTGCATCAATGGACATTTTAAAATGTTTGATTTAGTTTTGCTGTTATAAAATTATTTTTTTTACTTGGTCTGAGGAAGTATTCTAATATTTTGAGATAGGATTTTTGAGTTTTTTTTCAGCTGTAAGCCAAAATCAGCAATATTCAAATAATAAAAGGCTTGAAATAGTTCAGTTGATGTGTAATGAATACAGAATGTATGACATTTTTGTTTTTTTAATTGCATTACAGAAAATAAAGAACTTTATCACAATATTCTAATTTTCTGAGACAGTCCACTATATCTCATCTCATCTCATCTCATTAGCTGCACCACTTATCTTCAGTAGGGTCGCGCGGGTGCTGGAGCCCATCCCAGCAATCATCGGGCAGTGGGTAGGGGACACCCTCAACTGGTTGCTAGCCAATCGCAGGGCACACAGGGACAGACAACTCGCTCGCTCATTTACACCTAGGGACAATTTGGACCGGCCAATCCACCTGAAATGCACGTCTTTGTAATGTGGGAGACACACGCTAACCACTGCCCCGCCGTGCTGCCCATATACATATATATATATATATATATATATATATATATATATATATAATATTACAGATAACTGTGCATTTCTAAACACATATTTTACATATCATGAGCTTCACTAAGATGGAGATGACATAATTCTCAGTCTTCTTGTGGTACTGTTTGGTCACTTTGAGTCTGTTTGTATTTTCCCTTTTGCTTTGTAGCACTCATTTTCAGGTGCACTACGCAATGCAGTGATTTCTTGGTCAAATATTGCAGTGTCTCTTAAAACATTTAACAATAAAACTTTAAAAACATGTTTTCTGTTATACCTCATGACCAGATAAGTAGTGTTTAAAGAGAAAATAAATTAGTGCTGCCACCTACTGATATGTATGAATGTTACAGTTACTGGTAAAAGGTAACAATGCAAAGATAAAATTGTACAAGGTCTTACAGCACACTAGTTAAAAAAATACTGGTCATATCAGCAATAAATCCTGCTAAAAGATCCAAAGGAAGTTATCTCAGCTTTAAATCTTTCCTTTAATGTTTCAGTCGTTATGTATCTGAAGTCTTTAATGGCACGTTTAAATATCTCTGCACAAGGACAAGCAGCGCAGCTGTGCATTTTTCTATCATGCACCGATTCTCCGTTCTAATTAAGCCTGTCATCTCCGTTAGCTAATTCCGACCACCCTAAACTGTGGATTTTCCCTTTTAGATGTACCTCATCAATGTAGGCAATTTTGGTCCGAATATACTTTTGGAGTCGCTGGTGCTAAATGATTTCAAGAAAAGATTCCAAATGCATTTTTTTCCCCTCTGGAATAGCGATTGCAATGACATTTTTGACAATGCTTTTTCTTTTCTTTTTTTAAACCGAAAAAACAGTTTATTTCAATAGAGCGTATGCCTTTATTCGAGTGGCTAATTTTAATTGTTTTCTCATTGTCTCGTTAGCATTCACTATGACAAGATAGCTCTGCCACACAGGAGATTACAACAAATTATCAAAAGTAAATCTGTCATTTTAAGAAACTAACCCAACTTAAGTCAAAAGTAAAAATGTATTAGATCTAAGTCACCATTTAACATTTGCAATCTCATCTTACTGATGCGAGCTGTACTAGAGCATTGTAGGGTCTGCGGGCCGCATGCGGCCCAGTAGGCGATACGGGTTCAACTCCTGTTGCTTCCAATGCTGAGCTAATTAGGTCAGCGATATTTGATCAATCATTGCTCAATTATCGCAAAATATTTTAGTTTAATTCTCGCTGAATAAATACACTAAAACCAAAAACAAAGTAGTTTTTTTTTCCGAGCGACCCGGTACCAAACAATCCACGGCCCAGTAACGGTCCGCGGCTCCGTGTTTGGTGGCCACTGGTATATAAAATCACTACTAAAAAGTCAAACATTTCAATTTTCCTTAATTAACCACCTCTATGACCGATTATTTTTACGCAGATGCAGCAGATGGTAAACTCTGATTCCCGGTTTACTAGCAGCCAGCAGCCCATTGATGCGGCGCTCGGACCCAAAAATCAAGCAAGCGTAAATCGAGCTGGTCAGTTATCCACCATCAACCCGACCCAGCTGGGACTCGGAGGAAACTCTACCAGCCACAATTCTCCATCTCCCCCTGGAAGTAAATCGGCAACACCGTCTCCGTCCAGCTCAGCGCATGAGGACGACAACGATGATGCATTCAGGGTAAAGAAACACACAGTAAATTGCATCAATGCTCTATTTTTATATTCAGTTTTGTGCTATAATATTAAGCAGCAAAAAAAGCAACAACCTAAAAATCAGTTGAAAGATTGAATTATTTAGTGATGGCCCTGTGGAAGAAGCTATTGCCGATCGGATTGGCTAATTTAAAGTTCGATCAAAGACAAAGGATTTTTAGACTTGTTCCTGAAGTAAATATCTACGGGTTGAAACCAACCCGAACACCATAAATATTATTTGAGTTAATAATATTAAAATGAAAAAATACATGAAATATTCAGCAGATGTGTTGTGTTTAACAGTCAGAGAAGAAAATAACCTTTTTTATGTTTAACTCTCTGCGATTGACTGGCAACCAGTTCAGGGTGTCTCCTGCCCACTGCCCGGAGATGGCTGGGATGGGCTCCAGCCCCCCCGCGACCCTAATAAGGATAAGCCGTACAGCTAATGAGATGAGATGAGATGTTTAACTCTTTTCAAGTTCATTTCAACATTTTTCAAAATGGAAGTTATGGAGTTTACTGCTAGAAAAGGCCCATATAATATATATTTTATATATATATATCTCCATTGATATTGAAGCCGAACAAAGTAACCAAAGGAAGAGAAACAATTGGATGCTGTATTATTGTATTATACAGCTGATTTAAGACATAGGTTGCCACCGACCCGCTAACATGGGCATGTGACAGGAAAACTAACACACAAGAAGGGTTAAATCTCATGTGTGCTTGTGCATGCCTATGAGCGCCGCGTGAGATTTGAAGCATGGAGACAATATACATTTCATTTTTCTTTTTGGGGTGACTCATACTAAAAACAAATGTGTTATTGCCAAGATTCTGAGGGAATGAAACAATTACGGTTTTGTGGAATCCTATTTAACAGCCTTTTCTCCATTCTCTTAGGGTATTATGGAAAATTGCCACACTAATATTGACTAAAGGCATAGTAGAAAATTACTTGTTTTAATCATTTCCGTATGTTATAAAGGTGGCAGTGTATTTTGAGGTCGGCATAGGGTGTGAGACATATAGTAGCAAACCAGAGTTATTTCCTCAGACTTTAAGGGTCATTATGTTTTTAATCATCATTACTATTATCATATTTACACATTTTCAAAACCTTTCATTGAAGAATGTCAAAATGCAAGATTAAGGAATTGCGATGACATCATGGTGAAGGGTAGTTTATGTAGATTAAAAAATGCAGTATTGCGATCAAAGGATTAGCTAGCCTACCTAACATAATGCTATGCATTACGCAGTGTGGAATCCATGCTGTGTGTGAGCTATGGTTGCTGTAATTAATTATACAGTGCCAGTTTTGTTTATGCACAGATGAAAGCCATGCATGAAAAATTTATTTTAAAACTGCTCAATTGAAATGAAATGAAATTATCTGCATTTATATAGCGCTTTTCAAGTCAAGACTTCCCAAAGCACATTTCCCATTTGCCAGGGATTCAATGACTTCAATGGGGCAGTGTGTGAGTGCTTCATATTGGTTAAGGGGGCAATTCTGATTGAAAAAAAAACAAGTGTTAAAAAAAGAGACGGGTGTTTCGTATCCTTCATAAATGCATATGAATGATTCTTACTAAAGGTACTGCGGGTTGTTAATTTATCCCAATTTTCTTGCTAACTGCAGGACTTTTAAGGATTCAACACAAATAACTTTTAAGGAAAATGTCCCTGTTTATTGGGGTTGTTTTCTAAAATATGAGCCAAATTTGTAGATAATTTATAAGACATTTTGGGGGTCCTGTTAAAAATAATATGATTGAATGAATGAAGGTTGGTGACCCCTTATTTATATAAAGACATCGCCTAATCACGACCGGACGATCGTTCGTAAGTTGAATTTGTTCGTAAGTTGCTCTATAAAGATAAATAAAGTTGAGTTTAACTTACTTTTGGGAGATGCGCTGCAAGAGTTCCTCCTCCGAGGTAAAAAGTGGCCGAAAAAAACTGTTCCGACCATTTTCTCAACCGCATCTAGTTTTCTTTTTCCACTTTAATTTCAAAAGGAACTGTTCGCCTCTTCTTTGCACTTTACACCAACCGTATTGAATGGATGCATGAGATATTAAACAATAAAAATGTCAAAGTTCTTAGCGTGCTGGAGATACTGTCTAGAATATTACACACGAACTAAGAAGAGGAAGCGGGGTGGATGCTGGGTGACCTCTCACAGCTCCACCACACGCGGGTTGCGGCGAAAAAAGAAGCACTACAGTTCTGTCCTATACTCTGAAAAAGCTCACAATACAAAATCTAACTTAAAGCAATGTCCGGATATATTTCGACATCCCAAAACAAATGTTCGTATCTACCGTTTTTCGTAAGTCGAATGGTCGTAAGTAGAGGAGTGTCTGTAATGAGGAATCTAATCAACCAATTAACCAAAAGCGATTGAGAAAACAGAAAAGAGTGCAAGCGAGCACACAACGGCAGTGATTTTTTTAAATGAGATGACTTGAAGTTATTTTGATTTACTTTGCATTCATACACAGAATATTTTAAAATATTATTTTATTGTTACAAGTTTGAGACGATGGCGAGAGTAATTAGACCCTGGTGGCCCACCACTTTATATAGTATGCTGACACCTACCCACCCCTGTGATAGCATTTGTCGTGTGTTGTCTGCTGCAGAACAAATGCATGAAAAAAAGCCGCGAAGTAATGAAACCCACTACAAGTAATCTGTGATACCGAAAGGGATTAACGTATATCATGTACTGGACTGTGTCACATCAGAGTAATATTTCTTTTGTTTGTATTTTCCCCTCTTATTATTGCAGGGCAATGGAGGTGAGAAACGGCCAGCAACATTTGAAATATCCAAGAAACCCAAGACGCCAAAAAAGAAAAAGCGAAAGGATCCCAATGAGCCGGTAAAGCCGGTGTCTGCCTATGCCTTGTTTTTCCGGGACACACAAGCCAACATAAAGGCCCAGAACCCTAACGCCACCTTTGGGGAAGTCTCCAAGATTGTGGCCTCCATGTGGGATGGCTTGGGAGAAGAACAGAAACAGGTAAACTAAGATTTAAACATTAAAACATTATATGAAATATTCAGGTAAAAATTTTCTTACATTTTTTGCACTTTTGTTTATTTAAGCAAACATTACAGTTTGGTGAGGCACAGTCAAATTTACAAATCTTATTCATCATCTGATTGGCAAAGCAAGAAAGAAATATATTAACTATGGTATAGAAAAAAAATGTTATTGTCTTACCTTTACTTATAAATTAAGTTTATGCACTGGTCCTTTTGAATAAGAGCATCAATAGCCAAAAATGAGGGAAACGTCCATGCAACACAGCTTGGCTTGCTGTAGCTTGCTTACACTCTTACTAATTTTATTGTTTTGGCCTGAGGAGTGCTCCAAGTCATAATTCTTGGTCTCACTATCACCATCTGTCATGAGGCAAGAGAATTGCTTGCCTTAGTCTGCATCTACAGAGATACATACTGCTCCTTTTGAATAAAAGCGTCAATAGATATTTAATCCTTTATTGTCTAAAAAAAAATCCCCCCAAAAAACTGATGGCTTAATTTGCTTTCTATTACTATCACTTATTCTATTGTTTGGGCCTGAGGTGTGCGCCAAATCAGAATCCTTGTTCTCACTATCGCCCTCTGTCATAAGCCAAAATATTTGCGTGCCTCAGTCTTAGACTACAAATGCTCAGCACAGTATTATCTTAAATACTTACATATCATATTTTCGACGGACATTGTGCCTCAAGATTTATTTAATTAAAAAAAACTGCCTCGGCTTAAAAGAGGTTGGGGAACACTGTACATGTAAACTTTAACTGATATTTGTGTCATTGTGCGGCGTTTGTTCATTTCTATGCATCGAGTGATTTGAGTGGAAGCGGTGTCAAAATGAAATGTTGTGTTTGTGTCTGAAGGGTTATAAGAAGAAAACAGAGACAGCAAAGAAAGAGTATCTGAAACAATTGGCTGCCTACAGGGCCAGCCTGGTCTCGCAGGTATATCACGCACACACATTGCGATGCCCTACAGACATGACAATGAACCCATTGTCTCCTTGCTTCTTCAGAGTTACAATGATCCGTCTGAGATGAAGCCCCCCCACTCTTCTTCATCTTCTCCCTCCCCCGCTTCGATGTTTGCATCCAAGGCGTCTATGTACGCAGGCCAGCACCCTTCTTCCGGCTCTCTCGCCCACCCTCACCCAGGCCTTTACATGCCTTACCCTCACCCTTCCAACCTCAGCCACCACCCGTCCAACCCTGGCCTCGGACACCCTCACCTGCCCCCGCATCACGCTCAGCTCCACCCCCAGCTCCACGCCTTGACCTCCAGAGGGACGGTTCCACGGTCCAGTTTGCCCCACCAGGGCGCTCTGTCCCTCGGCGGCGTGGTGCAAGCTTCCACGCCTCCTCACCAAGTCAGCCCCCCGCTCCACGCCCAGGCTCACCTTGGGGGGCTGCACAGTCCGCATCAACAGCACCAGCAGCTTGGCCATCATTCGTTGGGAATGCAGCACTCTGCAGCTATAACGCAGGTTAGCATTGACTATCACCTGAGCTTTAATAATTCTCATGCTTTATACCAGTGGTCAGCAACCGGGCCGTGGGTCATTTGATACAGGGCCCCACAGAAAAACATGAAACTTGCCTTATTTTTGCTAATACCATATTTAATTGTGAATACACACGTTGCCTTTAAAGATTCTAGCTAAAACTTTTTAATGCCTTAGATCAACTTCAAGTAATGTTTTTTTTTTAGTTGGTCTGTGCGGGCTGAAGACCCTGCTCCACTGTGTATTATTTAAATCTTAACTAGCAGTCACAAGAGTTTTTCTGGTTGAGTGACTTTTGATGTCAAAAACTAAGAACCAATACAGGATATAGATGGATTAAGGTTACTTCGCTCATTTAGTATGAAATAATTGTAACACACCCCATTTCTATAAACCAGTTTCTCAATGTTTTCTGAGCCAAGGCATAATTTTTTAATTTAATAAAAATCTCGTGGAATAGTGTTCATCAAGAATATTCAAAAATCACTTCAGGGCACATGATCATGTTGCCTGAATTGATGTAAAAGGTTTTTTTTCATCATTTGTGGTCATTTTGGCTCAGGAGATAGTACACATTATTCTTTTTGTCCAATCATTTTTGACTTTACTGTATTTTAACCAAGATTGACCTTTTTTCCAGAAAAGTAACAAAAATCATTCTTATCAGAACAAACACTACTTGCCAGTGGGACAAAACATTCCTTCTAACATTTTCCCCTTTCTTTTTGTAAAATAAGAACATATTTTAACTCTGCAAAATGATGAACACGATTTGATTTATTATTTTTGCTGTGCAATCTTAAACAGCTTCATCAACCAAAATAAGTTAATAAATATATTCCCTGTATCATCATATGAGCAAATAATTAGTGTATAAAAAGGAAAAGAAGGTTTTCTACTGCCTCTTACTAATATGGGTAAATATCACCTTTACTTGGCTGATCACAGGAAGAAAGCAGACCAGGGGTGGCGACACAAGTTTGAGAGCCGAAATTTTTAATTGTTAGAGTCAAAGAGCCACACCACGCACTGACCGGCATTAGACGTAACCTACAGTTATGTGTCTGGAGCAGCATAAAAACAACAAATATGCCAAATTAATTTCAAAATATGATTCATTATTTGTTATCAACTCTGTTTTAAGAGGGGGAAAAAACAAGACATAAAATGAGGCAAAGAGCCACAGTATATAGAAAATATGATGAGGCAAAGGGACGCATTCTTATTGGCCAAGAGCCGCACGTGTTCGCCACCCCTTCACTAGATGATGGTATTCTTTATTTTTTTTCTAAAGGGATTGCTATAAAATAATTGTCCACGATCATCTTTGATCAGAAAAAGGATTTGTGTAACGAATTAATAAAATTATTCATGTATTTATTTATTTACAATAGATGTAGGATTTATATTTTACCAGCTCGTCTGTTAGAAACGGCATTGCTGGTTTAAGATCAGGTAATTGTGCAATTGTGTAATTGTAATCTTGTGCAGTCCTTTGAGACATTTTTGTGATTAAGGGCTACATAAATAAATTTGACTTGACTCGACATTGCAGTCAGCATGACGTGAATAGGAGAATAAACTGACGCACACGGACACACACAGATGCACATTGGGAATCGGACGAGAGACTGAGATAGAAGAAATGAGCAGTACCTCTATTTACTTGTGGACTCCTGCACCGAATAGAAATCCCACTTAATAAATCTGATCTGAGTCTGATAATGTTTATTATTCTGCTCACTCGGCTGAAAAGATTTTTGTTCCTTCCTTCAAATGTCACAAATCGTGTTAACCATTAACTGAACATTGCAGGATTCTGAATATACCTGTTACCTGGCAGATATTTTTTATGTTTCGTTATGAAAAAAAAAACCCCGAATTGGTCATGACAGTTATTTTTAAATACAAGCCCTCATAGGTTTTTACATGCTACAAGGCACTGGGCAAGACACTGAATCCCTAAAGCCCCCGATAATTAGGTTGGCTGATGCTGCTATCAGTGTTTGAGTTTGTGAAGCACATTGTAAAGCGCTTTGGGAGGTATTCAGTGACTTGAAAAGCGCTATAGAGATGCAGACCATTTAATGTGCTTCACACTTACCCATTCACACACACTCTCTGATAGCTTACATGTTTTTGCAAAATATATATGTCATAGGTACATTCCAATTATTTCCAAGACAATGCATTTTAAATCTGTCTCGTCTTTGAATAACTGAGCTCTGACGTCATGTGGAGCACATGGAGAATGCCTAAACGTTGTGTCCAGATGTGTGCAGGTATGGTACAACAAATGGCGAGCAGCCAAAATGGGGCAAACTGGCAAAAAATAACACAAAAAGGAGGGATGCTGGCTGACCAAAAACATGCAGTAAACAGCCAGGATAACCGTGAGCAACAAACTCAGCCAGGAGAAAAATCAATAAGCACGGCAGGCTGGCCAGCTAGCCCACTGGTAATGGGCCTAACCTTGTTTTGTCCTCATCAACAAAATAGACGGGAAAAACGGTGTTCAGTTCAGTGACTTTACTGGGTGCTTAAACAAATGTTTACATATACACAGTATATACTTTATACTCTTTGATTGCCATTAACACCATAAACATAAAGTACTTGCAATTAACTGCGATTAATCGCCAAAGTGTAGGCTTGCGTGTGCGTGTACATTTAAATAAATACATATTTCTCCCTCTCCACTGAAAGCTTAGGTGTGAAATGCACTACTCACCACTGATATATATATATATATATATACATATGTGTGTGGATGTGTACATATTTATAATACTTTATATAGAATTATTGATGAGGAAGACAATGTTACTTAGCCGCAAACTTTTTTTCTCCTCTGAGCGGGATGTGAAGGGAATTGTGTTGGGGGAAGACAGATAAACAAAAGTGGCAGATGGGGTCTTTGTGAAGGAGTGAAGGAGAAGAATTTGCTCAACAAAGGATGAATAGGTGAGGTAGAGACGGAGGGGGAGAACCCAACCACCTGCTGTCCTCCTCTTTCACAAACACAACACTCCGATTAACTTCCCTTTCAGCCTCTTTTCTCTATCTCCACGTGCACATGCAGGCTCTCACACACACACTCTCACACATACTTCACTGCAATGGCTGGTTTTACTCTTCGAGTACCTCGCCATTAGAGATATGAGCTCCTATTCCCTCTCTTATCTCCTCTTTTTCCTCATCCTGCAGTCAGAAAGACACTACAAACTGTGTTGTTGATCAATTGGATGGCTTCTCTTCTACACGCACAAATCTACCAATTCCCATTATGCATGCACAGTGTTACCTCTTCATGCAAACCTAATTTTTCTAGGATCGTGTTCGTAGCTTGAATTGCTCGTGTAACAAGTGAATTTACCCCATATGAAATAATTGAAAATCAATTGCTCTGTTTTGGTCCTCCCAAAAGCTTCCAAGTGAACCTTGATTCCAAGAGCCAAGAAGAGAATTGCAGGTTCAAGAGCGTTCTCCATTCGGGCCCTGATGTTGTGGAATGCTCTTCCCCCTGAGATTCGATCTGCAACCTCAGTGGAACTGTTTAAACACACTTCTATTCTATAGCATAAGAATAACCTATATTTTATGTTGACGATATCTGTGTATTATTTCTTATTGATTACCTCATGTTGAGTTTTTCCTGGCCCTCATGTAGGTTTTAGATCAGGGGATGGTGTAATAATAGTCTGTGGTTTGCAATAATATGTGGTCTGTGCAGCCCTTTGAGACTCCTTCTGATTAAGGGTTAAACAAATAAACATAACTTGACTATAAAAGACATCTTGCTGATCCCTAAAGAGACTTTGAATTAGTAATTGAACACAAAAGTATAATAATGAGACAAATAATATTAAAGAATTAAAATATTAAAGAAATAAAATGCAGGTTTATTGTTAGCACCTACCATGAAGGAACTCGGCGTAACGAGGGTTCAGCAGGGTGTAGAGGAAGGAATGAAGGGGGGCAGGGGGTTGGCTGGGGTTGCAAGGAGGAGTGACTGAGATCACTTACCTGTCAACATAGAAGTTTTCCCCATATTTTATAAGGTTTTCAATCATTTCAAATTGCTTTACGCTGTATAACAATTTTTATACAGGAAAAATATTACTTTTTAAATGACAGCTCTTGTCTTGCCCATTTCCACTCTAATACCGATAGTCTCAGTCAATGGTCGCAGACAACAACATTATTGGAGATTTCTAATATTGTCGCGGTAATCTACATAGTCCGTTTTGCTGTGAGTAAACAGTTGCTTTTGCTGTCAGTGAGCAGTCACACGCGGGTGAGCGGTCTCTAGTGGTAGTCTCTGGGACTGCTTGTGACCTGGATTCTCCTCCATATACCCAGCAAAATTAAACTCACATATCAAAATTCCCAGGTTTAGAGGCGCTTGTATAAAGAGGTTGCACTGTACTAGGTCAAATCTGGAATACAAGACTCGGCCGACACTCTTTTCTTGCGTTCCTCTGAATGATGGTTTACTCTTTTTTCATCTTATTCCTTTGCAGGCCTATTCTCTCCAGCCGGAGTATCAGCCAATTGGAGGAGGTCTGATGAATAGTGGCTCCATGATTTCATCACCGGTTGACTACCATCAGCTGAGTCGACACATGCCCAACCATCACCCCTCTCTAGACTGGAGCGCCGATTACCATGGCAACGGGTAAGTGTTCAGGAAACATCACAGGTCCAAAAAAAGTATGTCCGATCTTATTCGTGTGCTTGTCTATCGATGGAAAGCGAGTTGTGCAAAAATTCTGAGCGGTGTTCAGAAGTAAAATCCTTAGCTCGAGCCTGACCCGAATTTTGCCCAGGGTTTGGCCAAAAGTGTCAATCATTAGGTTCGGGTTGGCCTGGGCTTCTCTCTAAATTATCATGGTCATGCCGGCCCATGCTTCCCATTCGCCAATTAAAAAAATGCATATATATATATATATATATATATATATATATATACTGGACTGTCTCAGAAAATTAGAATATTGTGATAAAGTTCTTTATTTTCTGTAACGCAATTAAAAAAACAAAAATGTCATACATTCTGGATTCATTACACATCAACTGAACTATTTCAAGCCTTTTATTATTTTAATATTGCTGATTTTGGCTTACAGCTGAAAAAAACTCAAAAATCCTATCTCAAAATATTAGAATATCATGAAAAAGTATACAAGTAGGCTATTCAACTAATCACCTGAATCATCTAATTAACTCGAAACACCTTGCGAGGTTTCCTGAGCCTTAAAAACACTCAGCTTGGTTCAGTAAACTAAATCACAAGTATGGGGAACACTGCTGATCTGACTGCTGTCCAGAGGACCATCATTGATACCCTCCATCAGGAGGGTAAGACACAAAAAGAAATTTCTCAAAGAGCAGGCTGTTCACAGAATGCAGTTTCAAAGCATATCCACAAAAAGTCTGTTGGAAGGGAAAAATGTGGCCGGAAACGCTGCACAACCAAGAGAGATGACCGCAGCCTTAACAAAATTGTGAAGAAGAGCCCCTTCCAGAATTTGGGGGAGCTTCAAAGACAGTGGGCTGAAGCTGGAGTCCAGGTATCAAAAGCCACAGTTCACAGACGTGTCCGGGAAATGGGCTACAATAGCCGTATTCCCATGGTCAAGCCACTTCTGAACTCAAGACAACGGAAGAAGCGTCTGACTTGGGCTATGGAGAAGAAGCACTGGACAGTTGCAGAGTGGTCTAAAGTCCTCTTTTCAGACAAAAGCAAGTTTTGCATTTCATTTGGAAGTCAAGGCGCCAGAGTCTGGAGAAAGGCTGGAGAGGAGCAAAATCCAAGTTGCTTGAAATCCAGTGTGAAGTTCCCACAGTCAGCAATGGTTTGGGGAGCCATGTCAGCTGCTGGTGTTGGTCCACTGTGTGTTATCAAGTCCAGAGTAAATGCAACTGTGTACCAAGAGATTTTAGAGCACTACATGCTTCCATCTGCTGAAAAGCTCTATGAAGATGAGGATTTCATTTTCCAGCATGATCTGGCACCTGCCCACAGTGCCAAAACCACCAGTAACTGGTGCACTGACCATGGCATCACTGTCCTTGATTGGCCTGCTAATTCCCCTGACCTGAACCCCATCGAGAATTTGTGGGGTATAGTTAAGAAGAAGATGAAAGACACCAGACCTACAAATGCAAATGAGCTGAAGGCCGCTATCGAAGCATCCTGGGCATCAATAACACCTCAGCAATGCCACAGGCTGATTGCCTCCATGCCACGCCGGATTGATGCAGTAATCCATGCAAAAGGATTCCCAACCAAGTACTGAGTGCATCAATGGACATTTTCAAATGTTTGATTTAGTTTTGCTGTTATAAAATTATTTTTTTACTTGGTCTGAGGAAGTATTCTAATATTTTGAGATAGGATTTTTGAGTTTTCTTAAGCTGTAGGCCAAATTCAGTAATATTAAAATAATAAAAGGCTTGAAATAGTTCAGTTGATGTGTAATGAATCCAGAATGTATGACATTTTTGTTTTTTTTAATTGAATTACAGAAAATAAAGAACTTTATCACAATATTCTAATTTTCTGAGACAGTCCAGTATATACAGTGCATCCGGAAAGTATTCACAGCGCTTCACTTTTTCCACATTTTGTTATGTTACAGCCTCATTCCAAATTGTATTAATTTAATCTCTTACCTCAAAATTCTACACAAAATACTCCATTATGACTTTGTGAAAACGTTTTTTTTTATACTTTTTTTGAATTTATTAAAAATAGAGAACTAAGAAATCACATTTACATAAGTATTCACAGCCTTTGCTTAATACTTTGTTGATCCACCTTTGGCAGCAAATACAGCCTCAAGTCTTTTTGAATATGATCCCACAAGTTTAGCACACCAATCTTTAGGCAGTTTTGCCCATTCTCCTTTGCAATTAGTCTCAAGCTCAATCAGATTGGATGGGAGACGTTTGTGCACAGCCATTTTCAGATGTCTCCAGAGATGGATTCAAGTCTGGACTCTGGCTGGGCCACTCCAGGACATTCACGGAGTGGTTCTGAAGCCAATCTTTTGAGATCTTGGCTGTGTGCTTTGGGTCGTTGTCCTGCTGAAAAATGAACCTTCGCCCCAGCCTGAGGTCAAGGGCGCTCCGGAGCAGGTTTTCATCCAGGATATTTCTATATATTGCTGCATTCATTTTCCCTTCTATCCTGACCAGTCTGCCAGTTCCTGCTGCTGAAAAACATCCCCACAGCATGATGCTGCCACCACCATGCTTCACTGTAGGGATGGTATTGGCCTGGTGATGAGCGGTGCCTGGTTTCCTCCAAACATGGCGCCTGGCATTCACACTAAAGAGTTCACTCTTTGTCTCATCAGACCAGAGAATTTTGTTTCTCATGGTCTGAGAGTCATTCAGGTGCTTTTTGGCAAATTCCAGACGGGCTTCCATGTTCCTTTTACTAAGGAGTGGCTTTCGTCTGGCCACTCTACCATACAGGCCTGATTGGTGGATTGCTGCAGAGATGGTTGTCCTTCTGGAAGGCTCTCCTCTCTCCACAGAGGAACGCTGGAGCTCTGACAGAGTGACCATGGGGTCCTTGGTCACCTCCCTGACTAAGGCCCTTCTTCCCCGATCGCTCAGTTTAGAAGGCAGGCCAGCTCTAGGAAGAGTCCTGGTGTTTCCAAATGTCTTCCATTTACGAATAATGGAGGCCACTGTGCTCATTGGGACCTTCAAAGCAGCAGACATTTTTCTGTATCCTTCCCCAGACAATCCTGTCTCGCAGGTCTACAGACAATTATTTTGACTTCATGCTTGTTGTTTGTGCTCTGACATGCGCACTCAACTGTGGCACCTTATATAGACAGGTGTGTACCTTTCCAAATCATGTCCAATCAACTGAATTTACTGCAGGTGGACTCCAATTAAGCTGTAGAAAGATCTCAAGGATGATCAGTGGAAAAAAGATGCACCTGAGCTCAATTTTGAGCTTCATGGCAAAGGCTGTGAATACTTATGTAAATGTGATTTCTTAGTTTTCTATTTTTAATAAATTCAAAACAAGTGAAAAAAAAAAACTATTTCATATTGTCATAATGGAGTATTTTGTGTAGAATTTTGAGATAAGAGATTAAATTAATACAATTTGGAATGAGGCTGTGGAAAAAGTGAAGCGCTGTGAATACTTTCCGGATGCACTGTATTTGATTGGTGTCGCATTTCCCAGAATCAAGGACCAGCATTTCATGTTGGTTTTGTCTTTTATTCTAATTAATAAATTGTTTTGATTTTTTTGTCTGTAAATAGACAATCTAATCAAATTAATTTTGGAAACATTCAGAATTTAAGCAAAGTACTACATAATGTCTCTTTTTTTAGCACTAAACTTGATGTATACTTTGAAAAACCCCAAATGCAAAATGGCTTGCTCAGAATTGTTTTTGTTACTCAAAATATAGCCGGCTATCTAAATGCTGAGGGCACAAAATCAACACAATCTATTAGTAGTTCTTTTTTTCACCATTTTATACAGAGATTTCTCAGTTAATGGGGTGAGTGAGGAGTGAACCAGCGATAACTGAAGCGCAAAGCAGCCGTAGGTTTCTATATGATATCATTATATTTTGAACATTGGCAGCCCAGATTAAAAAGCCTGATGGGCCTCATGCGGCCCACGGGTTGTAGTTTGACCACCCCAGTGCCGCAGGTACCTTGTGAAAGACTGAGCAAAAAAATTTGAAGAAAAATGGCGCGCTGGTCTCCAACATTGTGCCCGCAGGCACCAGTTGGCTCCCGAAGGACACCTGCATGTAGACAGATTCTGAAAATAGCTCACCAGTGCTGGGTAATTGTGATTTTCTAATAAAATATTTATTTTTAATTGTTTGACTGAGTCTATCTAACCCTCCTACCAATAATTAACCTGGTAACGATGTATGTACGGGTGTTTGAAATCCTTGAAAATGGTTGAATTTTGATGTTGTTTTCCAGGATTGAAAAGTGCTTGAATTTTGGATAAGGTGCTTGTAAATAATTGAAATTGTTGCCATGTTTCTCAACAAGTTTACCTAAAATGACGCAGACAATGCCCGCTGGTGGCTTTGCTTTGCCATTGCATTACGTTTCTGCTCGAGATTAACGGCATCTGGTATTAATGCACACGGAAGATAAAAATAGCATATGTAAATCGCAGATATATTTGTGGCTCTGCAAAGTACCTTTTTTTCTTTTAATTGTCCCGGAGAAATTGAAAAATGGCTGTGAAAGTCCTTAAAATTTCTTGAATTAAGCCATTAAAAGGTGTACAAACCCTGTGGAGATATAGTAACAACATAGTAATAACATGATAAATTGTTGTTCTTGTAGCCCTTTGTGCTAATTTGTAGGGAAGAAGTGGTCCAGGGGCCACAGCTCGTGTGTGTGAAGAGCCCCAAACTCTGAATTGAAACCTCAGCACACATTGAAGAGAGCATGATGATGCAAGTATCATGGTCTGGGCATGTTTCCCCTACTCTGGTTTTGGGCCCATTCATCGCACACCAGGGATCATGGATCTGTGTGTGTATGTCAAGATACTTGAAGAGATTATGTTGCCTTATGCTGAAAAAGACAGGCCCTTGTTATGGGTGTTTCAACAAGACAATGACCCCAAACACACAAGTAGACGAAGTCTTGCTTCCAAACCAACATAATCTTATGGAGTGGCCAGCCCAATCCCCAGATCTCAATCCAATTGAGAACTTGTGGGGTAATATAGAAAAAGCTGTTTGTGAAGAAAAAACAAGAAATGTAAATACATTGTGGAATGTTGTTAAGCAATCATGGAGAGAAATAACAACTGAAAGGTGCCACAAATTGGTTGACTGACCACACAGATGTGAAGCAATTATAAAAAACTGTGGTCATGCAACGAAATATTAGGATTGCTATATCCTACCTTTTTTGTGTGAAACACATTGTAAAGTGCTTAGGGAGGTCTTCAGTGACTTGAAAAGCGCTATATAAATCCAGACCATTTACCATTTACTCTCACCTTCAAAATGGTTCGAGACCCCTTCTGTAGTTTGTATTATTCATGGGCTTTGTTGCTCTCGTCTTCGGTTGTGCTACACAACACAGCAACTTCTGCTGCTAAAATATGACACGGTGTCCCAATAACATTTTTCTCCATTTTGTCTTCTTCCCTCAGAGGTCCCCAGCGAGATAAAACGTTGTACTTGAGTTAATGTGGAACCAAGTTCTTCACATTTCTACTTAGAGACCTCCTCCAAACTCCGACACTGAAGTGGACTTGCAGTGGGGACCCCAGAAGACAGACTAATGTCTTGACTCAATATTTTTCGATCCAGATTGACAAACAATACTGCTGGCAGCAAATATGAGGAATGACAACGGAAATGCTGTATGTATCTGGCCATATTACTGTGTCCTTGAAGGGAGTACAGGTCAAGACAGAAAAAATGTCCTGCTCCAGCATATAGATTAGTTGGACTGGTTGAATTTGAGCTACTACTTAACTGCATATTGATTTGAGCTGAAAGGTTGCTCCATAAAGGAAAGATTTTCAGCTCTGAATTGTGAACATCGATATATATAATGTAATCGAGGAGCCCCTCACAAAGGAATTTTACTTGCGAGATAACCTCAACAAAGAAAAGCTAAGGTAATGCTCAAAAGGAAAAAAATGTATATATGAGCGTGTTTTATGCCACGGACGCCTATAGACGTCAAAAATCCATTTTAGCCAGGCTGTAAATGAGTTAAGATTCAATGATACCATTTTGAATGCTAACTTAATTCTCGTAACAATGTGTTTTATTTCTTTTTGGGTTTTTTTTTTTTCAGTGTGGCCCGAAATCATTGTACATAATAATGATAATAAGAAATGTCCATCAGCCCCTAAGACAAATAATATTTGTACCTACTTCTTGTATTGTTTTGCCGGACTAGCTATTCAAACAAAAAAACTCAGAGGAGCACTTGTAAAATACTATATGTATTTTCTTTATCAATACAAGGATTTTTTTTTTCTTTTAAGGGACATTGTGTTTTATTTAGCAGTATAAACACAATAATGATTTGAAAAATAAGCAAAAATACATGAATTATTACATAAACGTGTGTTTTTGAAAATAGGTCAATAAATTTGTATTTATTTTACATAACATGAGCCTCACTGCCATCTTGCTATGGTTACCCCCAAAAACCATGTGAAAGGCCGGACAAAAAAATAGAAGAAAAATACTGCGGATTGGTCACTTGGTGTCACAGTAGTTTGTATTCTTCCTTATGATTTGTAGCACTTGATTTTGGTTGCACTAAATAATAAAGCGATATCTAGTGGTCAAATAATACTCGATGTCCCTTTAATGAGACATTGTGGATCATTTAGCATACCCTAATGGTAAAAACAAACTGAGAAAAAAACATTTTGAATTTAATAACAAGTAAAAATAGATGAACTACCACGTAAACGTGATTTTTTTTTTTTAGGGGATACTCTTATGTCGAGAAACTGGATTTATTTTACTTAACATGAGGCTAACCGCAATCCCCAAAAACCTTGTGAAAAAAATTGGAGAAAAATACTGTGTTTGGGTCACTTTGAGTCTACGTAGTTTGTATTCTTCTTTGTGCTTTGTAGCACTTGTTTTCGATGGCACTACATAATACAGCGATATCTAGTGGTCAAATATTTCCCTGTGTCCTTTCAAAGGGACATGGCAGATTTTTTACCACCTCCTAAAGGTGAAATAACGTTATTTATTAAAAATAACTTATATACTGATTCGATTAACAAGTAAAAATACAATAGCTACCACAAAAAAAATCTAAAAATGGTCCTAGGTCTAAAATTATTATTTGTTTCACTTAATATGAGGAGCGCGCACCCCAAAACTAAAAACCTTGTGCAAGGCTAGACCAAAATGAAACAAAAATACTGCAGCTTGGTAAGTTGTCCTTGTGCTTTGTAGCGCTTTTTTCGGTTGCACTTCTTAACACTAAGATTTTTAGTAGCCTAATATAATACATTGTTCCTTTCAAGGGACGTTGTGGATTATTTAGCACCTCCTAGTGGTGAAAACGTCATTTATTAAAAAAAATCACACGATTGTCCGCCATTCTGTGTCTACGGTTCTGATTAACTCTGAAAAACCTTGTGAACGGCTAGGCAAAAACATGAGAAGAACGGTTGTAGGTTGTATTCATCTTAGTGCTATTCAGCACTTGTTTTTTCATTACATGACAAAATACAGCAACATCTTGTGGTCAAATATTACACAGTGTCCCTTAAACTCCCCACATTTTTTCTTCATCTACAGCCAAAGTCAAATGAGCACAGTTACCCACAACCCCGTGTGGTTCTCTTTCATATGTTGGGCGCAAAATCCAGTGTATATGTCATCCTTGAAATAAGGAAATGTCAAATAACTTTTGCTGTATTCAAAGGATTATAGTATGACAGCCCTTCTATGTACTGTATGTATGTCTTTTCTGGTTCCAAAATTTATTTGGACCCAAAATACGTGTGAGTGCGTTTAAGAAAAGATGGAGAGGTTGATAGATCTGCATGGTCTCCTTTGTCATTTCAACTTCTATGTGTGAAGAGGATATTTATGAACCTATAACTATTGCTTTGTTGACTGTGTTTACATTTTTTTTTTAATCAAGGTATGTTTTGATGTTAACGTTGAGCTGAGCAGAGACCGACTCGCTTACTTCGTACATCTTTTTCTTTTTTTTACATGTTTTTGGCAGATGAAAGGACTCTGGGCAACAACCATGAAGTTTTGCTTATTTTTAGATTCTAAAATGTGTTTGAAAATAAAGTCAGTGCTGCAGTGATGTGCAGTCATTACTCCCAATTCTTGGTGTTTTTGTTGTTGTTGTGGTTTATAAATTTAACATGATAAAATCAATATTTTATCTTTCACATCCACTGATGACACATCTTCAGCACTTGGAATTTCTGACGTCCCAGATTTGGTCCAGAGCCCATATCTGGATCAGAATACAATTTTTAGCAGCCAATGTAATTTAAAAAAAACTACGGGTGTTTGATTCGATACCAAGTGTACATATTCCATCCATCTATTATATGCACCTCTCACCTCAGTAGGGTCGTGGGGTGCTGGAGCCCATCCCAGCCATCTTCGGGCAGTGGGCAGGAAACGCCCTGAACCAGTTGCTAGCCAGTCGCAGGGCACACAGACAACTCACTCGCTCATTCCCACCTAGGGACATTTTGGACTGGCCAATTAACCTGACACACATGTCTTTGGAATGTGGGAGGAAACCGGAGTGCCCGGAGGAAACCCACGCAAGCACGGGGAGAACATGCAACTCCACACAGGAAAATTTGATCCCATGACCTCAGAATTGTGCCACTGTGCTGCCGTGCTTCCTAGTGTGCGTATTGTTAGTTATAATTCTCATATTCATAAACACTTCCTCCAAAACTAATGCTTTGACAATGCTTTCCCGTAAAATTATATGACATTTTTGAGTACTGTATAAAAAATAGTCTTTTGTAATATGTTTTTTCATATATAAAACGCATAAATTGATAGTACAATAAAGGCTACCATGTTTTTTTAGAACTTTTTGTATGTATTACAGTATGTATTAGTGCAATGATTGATCAGTTGCTAACTGGTTGCAATGCGATTAGAACCTGGGTCGCAGCAGTAAGGGCGCTAACACTTTTCTACTAGACACCCACTGGTACAGATGACATACAAAAATACATTATAACATCTCATTATCACACTATCTTTACGCTTCCAGAAACACTGATTTGCATTGTAAATTTTGTTCTTAATTCTAAAATGAAGGAATTCTAAAAGATTTAACAGTCGACTGTCTGTAGCAAATGGGAGTTTAATATGCATATGCACGTTAAAGAGCTTGTATAGTATTTTGTTGAAAGACTATTTTTTGCAACATTGACGCACAGCTGAAGAGGAGGAGAAACTGTTTAACCCGTAATAAGATAAGCTCTAATGGTTTATCGCATGATAACTGTAGCACTAATAGTCTAGGTTAGAATCCCATTGAATACAATGTATTGCAGATTGGGACACTGAGATGATTGATCAACTATAAAGCCTCGTGTAATAACGCACACCCATAAGTGCTGTAAGAATTTTCAATCCTATCCACCATATTTCGCGGCATATTAGACGCACCATTTTATAAGGCAATTTCTGGGATTTTTAGGTGAGGCTTATGGTCCAGAAAATACTGTAGACTAATGGAATTAATTTAAAAACATGTAAACAGTTGTCGGTAAGACAGTCCTATCTTTTCTAATCCTACGGCCACACGCCTGGTGACCAATACGGGTATTGATAACTTGCAAATACTGATACCTCCAAATACAAAATTTAATCAAGTTCTCTCTCATTTAACTTTACAATTTAGGGATTTTCTTTTGTCACATCTTATTGTGAATGTTATTAATACAATAAGTGTGCAGCGTGTCCCGACGGATCACCACCTTATCGTGGTGGGGCACTTTGCGCGTCTCCATGACCCCTAGAGCTATGTCGGCGGGAGTCTCGTACTCCTGGTAGGGTTACCCAAGCCGAACAGGTCGAAGGGTAGAGTCCAGACTAAGAGTGATCCCAAAAGCTGGTGGCGGCACGCTTTGAGGTGGTTTCCTACAGACCTGGATCCCGTTAGCCGCCCGCAGTTGTAGAAAGATGCCGGTCGTCTAGGGTCTCCCTTGCCACTGGAACCATCTTCTTTACAATCAAGATAGTGGCGTTGGGGAAAGCGCACCCCTTACGCCACTTTAAAAACCATCATTGCGCAGGTATCCTCTTTTACCTGAGTCTCCGACCACAATCCAGGATCGGACTGTTCAAACATCAGCAGACTCGCAAATAAAAGAAGATGGTCATCATCGAATCGATGGACAACCCCAACGAAGTGTGCAGCATATTATACTGTACTGAGCATCTCTGGATGCAGAGTGAGGCATGCAATTCTTTTGCCTCATGGCAGCCCCCAAACAATATAATTATTTGTACTAACAACAAGCAATCAGCAAGTCAAGCCATCTGGTAACTTTTTTTTCTTTACATGGACTTTTTTTTTTAATAATGGAGGATTACATATTGATCGATGCTTTTATTTAAAAGTAATACTGCATAGACTTCATCTGTGAATTAAGGTGTCCATAAAATCTTTAATTCAAATACTTCATTTCATATTTTGATTTCTTGCTTTGCCAATCATATGATGAGTAAGATTTAGGTTAATATATTGGCAAATCTGACTGTGCCTCACCAAGAATAATGGCACACATGTGGTCAAAAGTTCTTCAAACTGGCATGCTATACAATACACAACAAGAAGCTTTATTATGAGTAAAAGTAAAAATATGAAATATCAATAAAGGAACAGTAAATAATTATATACAGTACACGGACAAACTTAATTCCATAGTTTTTTTCGGACATATCATTTTAAGACTTTGATTACATACACTGCATAGAAGTCTTAATGACAGAGGATTCAAAGGACCTTCTTTTCCAATGGACTGGGTTCACGATTCGAAGACTTTTCAGGGAGAACTAGTCTCAGCTTTCTCCTGCCAGAGGAGACACTTTCCTCCGAAAGGTACTCCTGATGCAGTAGAGGAGAGGCGCTCGCCGCGCTACCTGAAGAGGATGCACTCTGTGAAGGTGCATCCTTTGACAAGCTGGCTGCGTCTTGCATGCTTCTTTCAGTTTCCACCAGATCACCCTGTAAAGCCTCGTCATCAGTCTTATCAGTGTTTGCCAATTCAGCAGCCTGAGAGATCATCTCATTTGAACCATCAAAACTTTTAGAAGTGTTGTTTGGGACAATAGAGCTTGATTTTTTAAAATTAGGGACCAGATGGGGTCGTCCATCTCCAGTCCCAAGGGCTGGTTTTAGACTTGGCTTTGATTCTAGTCTTGGTTCAAAAGTAGAGTCGTCCAGATGCCCTTGGGAGAAAGTTTGGTTCAGTGAAGAGTTTAAGGCTACATTGGGTCTGAGTCCTTCGAACAAAGAACCATGAGGCTGTGTCGTCTGTGACACATTTAACAGCAAAGGGTTGGCATATTCCACATTTTCTACAAAGGAAGTTTGAGGTGATATGGAACCTTGTTGCCTACTATTTGATGCTTCAGCAAAGTGCATGTTCGGTAACAAACTATTGTTCGACACGATGGCTACCTGTGAGCGACCCTCTGGAGTGGCTGTGCTGATTAGAAGAGATTCCTCCTGGAGAGAGAGGTCACTTCCCGTGTGCAGTGGACCTGTTGACCCTTGCAGGGGATGGTTTGTTGAATGAATCACCTCAGTCGCAGATGAAAGTGATGGCTCTTGGGAAGAAAGATGAAGACTTCCGAAATTCATCCCAGCATCTTTGTGTGGAGCGATCATGCCCCGACTGGTGATGGAGGCCTCGTCTTCTTGAGTTGGATCAGTGGTGCTATCTGTTGTAACAGCCTGAAATTGGATCTTTCCTTGTGTCTTTTCTTTGTCATGTTTTTCTTCAATTTGGATATCTAGCCTACTATTAGATGGCACCAACCTTACACTCTCTGATATTTTCTTCCCCTTCTTACTTTTCCGTTTGGATTGGTCTTCCTTGGATTCATTTTTTTCAGTTTGTTTTGCATGAGACGCTCCATTTTTCTTCATTCGGGAATTATACCTTTCCTGCTCAGTTTTCCTTTTTGGGTGGACTTTTGTACTTCGAAATGGTTGTAAACTAAGCTTGGAATTCAGTGAAGTGCTGGAGTGTAGCATTTGTTTGTGATTTTTCTGGACTCCAATCTCTTTTCTGGACATCTTATGACCGGTCTTATTTGACTTTCGATGAGCTCTTCTTTCCATATTGAATGTTACATTTCTTCTTTGCCTTATCGAGTTTATGTTTTTGAATGTACTAAACTGGTTGTAGTCATCAAGCCTAATCCTACTGCTCATTTGAGAGATTGAGTCATCAAATAGACACATATCTCTGATGTTTGAATTACTCTGTCTTAGTTTCAAATTGCGTGTTGACTTCTCATACATCCTGTGACAGTTTTCACAATGAAGTATTGCAGGTTGTGTACGCTGAATCTCAAAATCAGCCCTCCGCCCAATCTCATTGTTAGCATTGTAAGCAGTAAGGGTATCGGGAGTATGACTAAAATAGTGCTTCCGTTGACGAGCTGAAGATGTAGAACGAGCATGAGACAGAGAGTTGTTGGGTATATCTCTCCCGTAAATGTCACCCTTGCTCTTTACCCGATTCCTATTGTTTTCCTCCTCCTCCATGACCAGCATCTTAAGTCTCCTTCTGTCTCCATCAAACTCTGACTTACTGAAATCATCAATCCTGTTGTCCCATGTATTTAGTGTTGAACTTTTAGTTCTGCAATCTGGACAGTTAAAATATGCACCATCATCAGATCTTACATCAAATTGATTACCATATGTCTCTACCTTCGTGTTCCAAGGAATGCTTTTATTGTCCCATAGATGATGGGTTTGCAAAACAAGTTCCCTTTGTTTCTCAGCTACATCACAGTGATTAGGGAGATGGTTAGTTACTGTTCCATTGCCTTCTTCCATGGTCTCCAGTTTTTTACTTTCTATCACTTTCTTTCTGTGAAGAACTTGAGAGCAGATCAGAACAGCCAGCAGTGTCAAAGCAATCCCACCTAATAAACAGAAACAAGTGTTTTAATCTTTGATATTACCATTTTTTTCCACAGTGGATCATATATGCATAGTTTTACTTTCCTTGTGGTTCCCAATTCAAAGGAAAACCATTTTTAAGGTTAACATAGGTTGTTATGGCAAGAATTGTTTTTTTTTTCCCTTGAGTTTAAAATAGCCATATCAATAGAGGTCTGCTTGGACAAATACACTTAAGACAACAAAAATAGGCATTTGAACTGAGCACTGACGTCTTGTCATTTTGTGTAGTTTTTCAAGAGTAACCAAAAATCGTTTGTTGAGTTCTTACATTCCCAAAAATACATTCTTACCCCCATGGGTAAACATTTTGCTCATTTTAAGCATATATGTTCCTAGTTTAAGATATTTTACCTCATAATGTACGAAAAATGATTCGTGAAAATTAGGTGAATATTCTTAAATTTTGCAGATGGTAGATATTGTGGATCATTTTCATTTTCTTATTTCAAGTGTTAATTTTCTTTTTTTTTTTTTTAGAAAATAAACAAGTTCAAATATGTAAAAAATAAAAATTATGAAATACAACACATCAGGTAAGTTGTTTTTTGCAGTGTACATCTATAGCTATAGAATTAATGCCGTCTTATAAAATTTCATGTAGTCATTGCTGCCAGTGAGTCATATGGTACTCCTCTGGTGGTACAATGCACAAAATGTACAGAAATTTGTAAGAAAGCAAAGTGATGCAGATTTTTTCCTAATTGGCATAAAAATTTGTTGATTTTCAGGACAAGAAAGACAAAAAAGATGAAAGACAGGCCTAGAAATGTTTTTATACAAACATGAGAAGTACCGGGCAGATGTATTTGCTTTGCTGTTATACTGTATACATCTAAGAGCTTAATTAAAGCTCCTGTACAATTCCTATTGTAACTTAACATAGGCAATGCTTACCACCAAAGCAGAGGACAGCTGTAATTGCCAAATCCCGAGCATATACTTGAGGTGTCACACTATGCCTTGTCTCTATCTGCACTGTGATGTTCTGGTTAGGAGGAACACAGTTGGCTTTGGTCAGCTCCAGCACGGTAGTTACAGCTGGATTGTCAGTGCTCGCACACACCATCCTCTGTCCATTGTACAGAGTCTGTAACAGGAGAGGTTTGCATTAAAACGTGAGCCATCTGCGAAGACCAGATTGCAGATTCATGCCTTGTCAGGTTTTTGTATGTAGGCGAAGAGGAAGGCTGCTAAATCCAGCAGCTGGCAAGAACAATTCCATGAGTTGAGCTCAAGGTTGAGGTTGGTCAACCAGCTGAGGTAAGAAAAAGACTGAGAAGGAGCGGAGGTCAGGCGGTTCCTGGACATGTCCAAATTACGAAGACGCACCAAACCTTGGAAGCTGAAGTATAAATTATTTAGCAAAGGAAATCCTTATTTAATCATGCTATTTTTCTACCACTCAATACTTTGCACTAACCTGTTTATTCCCAGGCTCTTGATCAAGTTATTGGATAAATCCAGATTCTCCAGGTATCTGAGATTGTCGAGATGGAGAAAACCTGGATCCAAACCGGTGATCCTATTTCCTTCCAGGCTTAGTGTTCGAAGTTCCGTAGTACCTTTGAGCCAGTCAGCTTCAATCTGTACATGAATTACTCCCAAATTATTGCGTAATACAATGTTGTTGTTATTTTTTTCAAAGGATCACTGTGAAGACTCACCCAGCTGATAAAGTTATGACCCAGTGCCAGCACTTGGAGGTGGGAAAGATTGGACAGAACCTCATCTTGCAAGGCTGTGCTGGTAAGGCGGTTGTGGTCCAACAGTAACGTGTGTAGGAAGGGCAGCTCTCTGAAGGATTGTTTATCCATCATTGATATGTGATTGTGGCTAAGACCTGTTGGATGATGGGACACGTTTGCAGATGGGGGGAATATATGATACTTGCTATTCTTTTAGAAGGAATAGCAGAAATATCTTGTAAATATTCAAACTTTGATATTCTCCTGGAGTGTCTTACACTTGATCCAAATCATGTGATGATTTCTAGATTGACTAGCAAATGATTGTTATAATGTTATCAGACATGATGATAAGTTGAAGTGATTGGGTCTCCTATAAGCCTTAGGCTTAAAACTGTCATCCTTTTATCCTTTTGGGTGATTGTTTTATTTTGTGTTGTGATTTTTGTTGCAAAATGCTTGACAAGTAAAAAAAAGGAGATTTTTGTTTTTAATTCGCAATTACTTTCAAATTTATTGATAAATTAGTTGGGGTTTTGTTTTGCCAATGGATAGCATTCGGGCGGCTGAGTGGTTAGTGGTCTTCAAGTCTGTCCAGGGAATTTGTCCCGTTTTAGTGAACTGTCACTCGCTAATCTTAAACAGGTGGTGAATACGGCCAAACCGACGACTTGCCTGTTCGACCCGCTTCCAGGTTCACTTATTAAAGGTCTTTTGGGGTCCTTGGACCTTCAGTTCTAAATATTATAAACATATCACTCTCCTCAGGTGTAGTTCCAGCGGCTTTTAAGTCAGCTGTTATTAAACCTACACTGAAACGGCCCAACCTTGATCCAGAAAGCTTATGTAATTATAGACCTGTGTCAAACCTACCGTTTCTTTCTAAAGTACTTGAAAAAGTAGTGGCACAACAGCTGAATGATTTCATATCCGAGAACAATCTTTTTGAATCGATGCGATCAGGGCTAACCACTCTACTGAGACAGATCTGATTAAGGTAACCAATGATCTCCTACTGGCAATGGACTCTGGCGCTTCATCACTTTTGCTGCTGCTGGACCTTAGTGCTGCTTTTGACACAGTGGACCATAATATCCTACTAGAATGGCTGGAAAAATGGATTGGTCTCTCAGGAAAGGTCCTCTCATGGTTTAGATCCTACCTCTCAGATAGGACGCACTGTGTTAAATATGGCGAAATGACATCTGAGCGTGTTAGTGTTACCTGTGGTGCATTAGCTGATATTATTCGCAAGTATAATATCAATTTCCACTGCTACGCAGATGACACTCAACTATATCTTCCGATGGAGGAATCTGCCACACTAAACTGTGGAAATTTGGAGGCCTCCCTTGCCGAGATAAAAGAGTGGATGTCACTCAATTTCTTGTGTCTTAACTCTGAAAAGACCGAAATGTTAGTCATTGGTCCATCTAAATGCTGTGACTTATTCTCAAAAACTGCTGTGAACATTGACAAATGTCACATCATACAGAGTGACTCAGTTAAAAATGTAGGTGTCATATTTGACCCCGATTTGTCCTTTCAAACACATGTGAAGAAAATTACTAGAACCGCTTTCTTCCATCTTCGCAACATTGCTAAAATTCGTCCTATACTGTCTCAGTCGGATGTGGAGATTATAATTCACGCGTTTGTTACCTCCCGTCTCGATTACTGTGATGCACTACTCTCCGGTCTCCTGAAGTCCAGAATCAAGAGTCTTCAGCTGGTACAAAATGCTGCAGCGAGGCTTTTAACTAGGACAAAAAAGTCCGATCACATCACGCTGATTTTGGCTAACCTGCATTGGCTCCCTGTTAGCCTAAGATGTGATTTCAAGGTTCTCTTAGTACTGTATTATACAAAATCATACATGGACTTGCTCCCTCATATCTTTCAGATCTTATTTGCCCCTCTGTTGCGGTCCGAAGCCTTCGTTCTGAGAGCGCCGGTCTTCTGGTGATCCCAAGAGCCAAGAAGTGTTTCGTGGTTCGAGAGCGTTCTCCATCCGGGCACCGGTGCTGTGGAATGCTCTTCCCCCAGAGATCCGATCTGCAACCTCAGTGGAAATGTTTAAATCTAAGCTCAAAACACACTTCTACTCTATAGCATATGAATAACCTATACTTTTTCTGGACAATATCTCTGTATTATTTGTGATTGCAACATCCTTTGCTGTCTGGTAATCCTGAAAGGGGGATGCCACATGAGCGGTCCTTTCTCAAGGTTTCTTCATTTTCCTCATGTTGACATTTTCAAGTTTTTCCTTGCCCTCATGTTGGTTCCAGATCAGGGGATGGTGTAATAATAGTCTGAAAAAATAGTCTGTGTAATAACCTGTGAAGCCCTTTGAGACTCTTTGTGATTAAGGGCTATACAAATAAAAATGACTTGACTTGACTTGACTTCTAGTGGACGAGCTACCAGCCTTCCTGTGCGGAGTTAGCATGTTCTCCCATATTCCTATATTCCAAAAACATGCATCTCAGGTTTGTTGGCCGGTCCAAATTATCCCTAGTTGTGAATGAGCGAGTGAGTTGTCTGTCGCCGTGTGCCCTGTGACTGACTGGCAATCAGTTTAGGGTGTCCCCTGCCCACTGCCCGAAGATAGCTGGTCTCCAGCACCCCCGCGACCCTACTGAGGATATGCGGTGCATATAATGGATAGATGGATAGCATTCGTGTAAATTGAGATTCGGATTAACCTTTAAAATCAGCAATTAAGTATACATGGATTTCTCTCAAACCTTTTGTCTTATCTACACGTCTCTTAACATGAAGGAAGTTTACAAATGTATACATTTGGCAGGACAGGGGTCACTGGAATTGGTTCGGTTCACTTGAATAACTGAGGAAAGAGTGACTGATGCGGGAAATTGAAAACAACAAACTAGCACAGAACCAAAGGGGACAGAGAGTTTAAATTGTGATGAGGGAGAGTTGTTATAGGAGGGAAAGGGACAAGTGACCACAGCTGTGAAGAGAAAAATAAACCCAGAAGTGAGTGGACAAATAAAGTAAGCCCAATAAAGAGGGGAGCAAGAGAGAGAGTAAATCTACAGAGACACAGGACCCAGAGAGCAGGAACGTGGCACATTCCAGCCTGTTTCTTACTCAAAAGTTTAAGAATGTAATAGAAATACGGATAAATACGTCTTTTTTTTAAAGATTTTTGACAAGCAGGGTGTCTTGACATCATTAAAACAAAATGTACGTTGGCTCAAAAAATTTTGAAATGCCGTTGTGTAAATGAAGCACTACAACTTTTTCCTAACACCATATTTCGATTTTAGAATACTTGTCAAAATTGAGATTATAGTACCTATGACAGTGATGTTGCTCAGGACAGACAACGAGGCCGACCAGACAGCAGTGATGGAGCCTTGGGTGAGAAGCAGAGCCTCTGTTGTGTTTGGAGCATCTGGTTGTGCGTATAAAAATATATGTATATTTATTTTCAACATAATAATAATGATACATTTGATTTCAAAGCCCCTTTCCGGAAACCCAAGGTCGCTGTAGAAAGAATAAAGGACAACCAGCATACCGTATTTGCTAACATTTTAGGGAAAAAAATTATATGTGCTGTTTTCTAAAATCGCTAGCAACACAAACCAACACAGGACTTATATAGCTATATATATATATATATATATATATATATATATATATATATATATATATATATATATTTATTTATTTTATTTTTTTAACTTCCTTGAAAAACACTGTTTCTCTTTTTGGAGCCAAAGCACACATTTTTTGATGAAGGCATGCCGTGTGTTGATAATGTTTGAAGATTTCATTTTCTTGGTTTTTTAAAGCTTAAATTATCATGTTACCTAAATTGACAGTGCGGAGTGGTAGTTCTTATTTGTGGTCACTGTGGTTTAGGAGGAGAATCAGATTATTTGTTTTAGTTAATTTGCTGTAATTGTGGATATCACTATATTTTACTTTGCTTTCTATACTTTACAAAGTGTTTTGTTGTTTTTCTAGAAAAATAACATTAATAATAAAATAAACAAAGAAATATCTGCCCGTGGAACAAATATTTATTTTACTATTTTACTTTTTTATGTAAAATATAAAAAAACTATCACCACAAACATCAATACAAACCAAATTTAAATATCGTGGATTTGTCATATCAAAAGAGGGGTCAGAACCAAAAACCATGGCCAAGATAGACCACAGCTGCACTTGCCAGACTTAAACTCATCTGGAGGGACAAAAACATAGCAGTGAAATCAAAGATTAGACTTATGCAAGCGCTGGTTACTTCCATCTTTCTCTCTGTTTGCGAGACATGGCCTCTTACAGCAAAACTGGAAAGGAAAAGCCAGGCCATTGAGAGTCAATGCTACAGGAAACTTAGCCCATGTGACAAACCAAACAGTGCGCAACACCATCAGAAGGCACATTGGAAGAACTGTTGTCAACGGTGCGAAGACCGAAACTAAATCAATATAGTCACGTCACAAGATCACCAGGACTGGCCAAGTTAATTCTCAAAGGCGGCAGGAGAAGAAAACTAAAAAAGAACTGGGCCGACAACATTGAGGAATGGACTGGTGCCAACTTTGCCATGACCCAAAAACAGGCCAGGAACCGCCAACAGTGGAGATCGCTGTCCAGAGTTGCGTCCTCAATGGTGCGGTTAAAGGATCCATGAACCGTGAAAAAAATACTTATAATTCAAATCAGCGACATTATGCGCAATAATTTTACTTTGATTTATTTAATTATTTTTGCAGTGCTATCTCAAATAACTTTATCAAACAAAATAAGTTATTGAATAATTAAGTTCTTAGATGTATACAGTATAACAGCAATATACAGTGCAGCTTCTTGTGCAAATAATGGGTATATACTGTAAACACCAAAATATATAATCTGCTGCCACCTACTGATTGAATGTTACAGTTACTTAACTGATCCATGGAATAAAGCAAAGACACTGACAAAGGTCATGCGTCTTTGCAAAAATAAAATTGGGCAATTTCTTGCAGCACACCAGGCAAGGTTTAACTGCACACCGGCTGAAAAACATTTTTATAAACACCTGAAAGATGCATTGAGGAACATATAGGGTAAAACACGTACTGTACATTACCTATAATATAAGCCAATCTGTGACAGATGACTGCATTATCAGAGCAGACCATACACGAAGCAGGGCATGATGATACTAAGAAGCGTCGATGGACAGCGATGAGTAATAACAACATCATCAGCAAGATACCTGGAAACATTTGATTTCAATTATATGGAGACTGCTTTCTGGGAATTGAATAATAACATAGACTAGAATAAAAAGCTGTGGGTTGCCAAACATTTCACTTCAGGGAAAATTACATTCCATGCTGTTTTACAGTGAATGCTGAGAGGTGATGAGGTAGCATCTCGCCAATTGGGCTGCATCTATTACAGCATCATTATCGTCAACATCATTCGATGCTTGGCCCGGTAGAAGCGAGCTTTACATCAGCATCGGCTTTCTTTGTTGGTCAGTCCTTCTCAGAGTGAGTCTGAGTAGGGATAAATGGAGACAAAAATGGATACAATGAATTCTGATTGCAGTGAATGTCATCTGTATGATTACAATCAAAGTTCTCAGCAGCACCATTAGGGATTGTCACTTTTGGTGCCGTGTTTGTTGGATTCCATTCTAAATCATTCAAAGACAAATTTGTTATTTTCATACATCTTGTGTTATCATACATTTTGTTTAATATTCCACTACATAAGATAATTGCTCCATGGGAAAGACTTGCATTATGGAAAAGGTAGGCTAATTTACAATTAGGGGTGGGCAATACTGGGAAGGAGCGATCAGATCCAAGTACCGGTAAATGCATCGTAGTATTGATAGATACTAACAATACTGATATTTTTTGCTTGGAAATGTCATGATCATTGAATAATTGAACCCTTCCCCTTTGAATTAGTTTATAAGTATGATAAACAAACCACAAAGATTTTAGAAACTAAAAATATTTCATTTTTCGTTAAATAACTACTAAAACTAAGTTTAACAGTATGAAAAAACATAGAAATATTTCCATTACAACTGTTTCGGAAAAAAACAAGAGTCCAACAAAACAGCAATGTAACTAAAATACAAATACTGCATAAAAATGACAACTCGATAAATGAAATACCTTCCATTGCACAATGTTTTGGAAATAAAATCAGTTATGCAAATAAAGTGTCAAATGTCTCTCATTGGCTCTCTTGCTATAGTGACAACTGATTTACAGGTGTCTGTTCAGGAACAGTAATGTCTTTATATTTTTGGTTGCATCTTGTTGCTCTCTGCAGGCAAAGCTTTTTTCAAGTGTTTATGGAAGGTTTTGGTGTTGGCACAGTTGCGAACTACTTGACCACACAAATTACACCTCCTTTTTTGTAGTTGAAAGAAAAAAATCCACATTGTGCTGCACTTCCTGTTTGCCTCTGTCATTTTTAGCTTCTGGCAGGAGTGTTCACTGAGATATGGCTGTCTCTTCTGCCTGGCATGCAGGTTGCAGTAGAAGGCCAGGTAGTGGGAGGAGCTAAAATTGTGCCCGTCAGTCACATAATCAGGCATAAACTTAAATAATGGTCAAGGACGCTGGGTGAAAGAGTGAAGGGTTGCCCTATCTACATAGAGAAGTGGCGCTTTAAGAAAAGTGGTGGTGGAGGAACGAACTATCAATCCCAAGACAACAGCATCGATCCAATCTTAGTACTTGCTTAATATCGATAGGCATAATGGTTGGGCTTAGCATTGCCGGGCTTTGCGTTCCAGGGCTTGGAGTTGCCAGGTTTTCTACTTGAGCGAGCTTGTTGGGGCCGTGGTTTGGCGACATGGAGCTCCAGAGCCACTTGTACACAAAAGCAGATGTTTATCAATTTTGTTGGTGTTTATTGGGTTGTCTTGACACGAAACCTATCTTCAGACACTCCCAGAGGCCTAAAGTACTACTGTGTAGATAGTCACGAAAATCGGTTCAGCCATTTTGGAGCCTATAAGCCACATACGAGCACACACTCACACAAACCCACACAAAAATCCGGATTTATAAAGCAGTTGAGATAACATCGATATCTGGAGCAATATGCGCACCCTTACTCACAATGTCTTCCAAGATTTTCAGCAATAGATCAGAATAGCCAGACATTTTCTTGTAAGAACATCACACAGAAAATATAACATAAAAGGGGAACTTAAAATATTTTTAACAGTAATTTACCAAGCATGCCAAAATCCAGTAATGTGTAGTAGGGTTCATATTTGAACAGATTTACACAATATAACCAACATTTAAACTGTAGCATCAAAAAAAAAAAAACATTTTATTGTCTTACCTTAACTTAAGAATTAAGTCTATGCACAGCTCCTTTTGAATAATAGCATCACTAGTTAGTTATTCTCCATTATGAAAAACAGACCATACAACTATACAACTACATCGATTTGACTTGCTGTTAGCTTGCTAATACGATTACTAATTCTATTGTCTGGCCCAAAGATGTGCGCCAAATCAGAATCCTTGGGCTCACTACCGCCGTCTCGTATAAGGCAAAAGAAATTTGTGTGCCTCACTGCATCTGCTGATGCTCTCCACAGTTATATGTTACATCTAATTGTATTAATATTCATAATATCACCAATATAACATAAAGTCCTCTGATTTTTGAAATAGAAAATAAAACAACTGTGAGTTCGAATGAGGACTAATTTTGAAACTGAATAGATATAACCATTTAACATTGTTTTAGTTTTATACCTACCTCCACTGACTGCACTGCCAAAATTTGTGTACTTTTCATTTGTTTATATTTTAAAGGGCTGTACAGGCGCAAATCATATTTTTAGTAGATGAAATGGACAACCTATTTTTCACTTCTTTAGGTGGACTGCAGATAGCCTCATGGCCTGAGTTTGGACACCCTCTGGTCTGGATTCTAACATGGAGCCACAGGCTGACTTTGTCAAGGATATAAAAATTGCCGACAAAAAAGGACCTAATGCAGATTAACTTTTTTAATTTAACATTCACGCATGTTCCAAATTAATTTAAGAGCACTTTTCGTTTCTGAGCATCAGATCAATAATCGGTCATTGAAAAAAAATGCTCGTAAGTATATTAATCTTTGTTGCTCTTTGCCGCCATCTATGGGCTTAAAGTCATGATGGCATCCTCAGTCAGTTCATTCATCAAGTTAATACGTTTCTTAGATGCACTCGAATAAACTCTTCTTTTTTCATCTTATTGGGTTGCCTTTTATACTGCATTAGAAAAAGGCATTTTGTAACTTTTAACATTTTTATGCTAAACTAACAAAAACAAAACCGCGATTACAGGCTTGAAGTCCCTCTCTTACCTCCAACCCCCCTTTCTTTTTACCTTATGTGTCGCGTATCCCATAACAGCGTTTCAAAAAGTTTTATACAACCAGATAGACGGTGGGAAAAAAAATCATATTGGCTCTTTGAACTTAGTTGGGCATTATTAACACATAAAAAAATAGAGAAAATATTCTACTTTCAGCGTTTTAAGGACATCTGAAACAACTGACCCCTTTGACATTTCATATGTTAATTAAATCTGCTGTTTTTATCCAATAAAGCAGGGGTCACACATGTGGTGCTCATAAGAACCAGGTAGCCCTTTAGAGGTCATCTGAGTATCCCGTGAACTGGTTCTGAAAATATCTCAACAATTCATTGTGATTTTCTAGAAAATTGGATTGATAATTCGCATGGTATTTTATTGGTTGACTTAGCCTTTTTTTAACCCTGCTTCTAGTTATTCCTACATGTCAGTAACATTATACTAACATAGTAACAACAATATAGTAATAACTCAGAAACTCATTATAGAAATACATATTCCCTTGTCCTTGAAACGAAAGGGAGCCCTACGCTTCAAAAAGATTGGTGAACCCGGCCCTAAAGCATTTTCTAAAACAAAACCTCCTCGAGGAAAACTCACCTGACACGAAGCTATCGCTGCTGTTTCTATTCCAGACACATTATTCACAAGAGTTGCCGATATGATCGGTAAGGAAGAAGGGAGTACTATGTCTGCTAATATGTTCTGTAACTGTGTATGCGTAGCTTAGGTGACCAACGCTATTGACGCGCACGCTCAGTTTCACCCGATGTCATCCGAGAAGAGAGGATGTGACTGAATTTCACATAAAAAAAAAAACTTAAAACTGGCATTTTATTTAAAGATGGTCTCTGTATACGATTTGTGTTAATCAAACTCCTCTGAAAAAGAGTTATGAAGTACTTAAATATCAAATATGTGGACTACAGTTAACTTCTCGTTTATCGTGTGGTTACATTCCCCCCAAAAACAATGATAGGCAAAATCTGTAAATAGATTATTTTAATTTTTAAAAAATGGGACAATCAAATACTTATACATTGAAACCAAAGGTCAAACCCTTTTACAGACTCAGTCATCTCATCTCTCATCTCATTAGCCGTACCGCTTATCCTCATTAGGGTCGCGGGTGGGGGGGGGGGCGGTTGGGGGGGGGCTGGTGCCCATACCAGCCATCTCCGGGCAGTGGGCAGGGGACACCCTGAACTGGTTGCCAGCCAATCGCAGAGACTCAGTCATATGTTTAACAAAAAAAAGTAATGTGGAAAGGTGTGTTTTTTTTTTTTTTTACAAATAACGACTGTACTTCATGGAAAGACTGTGTAGCCAATCAAAATGCAGAACATAATGCACGATGCGAATCAGTGAAGTAGCGAGACCGTGAAAAGTGAACCCTGTAATAGAGAGGGTTCACTGTATATCTGAAGAAGAGGGGGGGGAGAAACGTCATTATCAAGAGCTTTTTCTTTGAATATTGGAATGTTACGACTGCATGTATGGTCTTTAAACACACCGCAAATGTAGCACTAAATGCGATTGGTTGCTCTGTCTGGTAGAGGGATGATTTTCGTCAATCCCTTGTCTTACTTCAAGATGAGAATCATCTCTCCCAAACTATCTTCTACAGAAAATGTGTTGCCATAGCTTCGAAGAGCTATAATGTTTCAAAAATAATATTTATTTATCTTTAAGCATTTTCCCATTTATAAGATCAAACTTTTCTACCTAAAAAAAAGGTTTTCTTCTGTCTGTTTTCTTTTCCTGGTTCGGTTTTATCCTGTTTCTCATGAGGGCTGGGTCGATGACGTCAATTTTTTATTTCTTTCCCCTTACTTTTTTCTCATTTCATTTTCTTATTTTTTCTTTTCTATTTTCCTTTCTCTTTTTTCTTTACATTGTTATCCTGTTCCTGTTAACATTGTTTTTTTCTTGTTTCTATTAATTTCTTGTCTTCTATTCATTTCATGACTTTTCTGGTTTTCTTATTTTCGTCTCTAGTCAAGTCAAGTCATTTTTATTTATATAGCCCTTAATCACAAAGAGTCTCAAAGGGCTGCACAGGTTATTTCTATTTTTCAGACTATTATTACACCATTCCCTGATCTGGAACCAACACGAGGGCAAGGAAAGACTCGAAAATCTCAACATGAGGAAAAGGAAGAAACCTTGAGAAGGGACCGCACATGTGGCATCCCCCTTTCAGGATTACCAGACAGCAAAGGATGTTGCAATCACAAATAATACAGAGATATTGTCCAAAGAAAGTATAGGTTATTCATATGCTATAGAGTAGAAGTGTGTTTTGAGCTTAGATTTAAACATTTCCACTGAGGTTGCAGATCGGATCTCAGGGGGAAGAGCATTCCACAGCACCGGTGCACGGATGGAGAACGCTCTCGAACCACGGAACACTTCTTGGCTCTTGGGATCACCAGAAGACCGGCGCTCTCAGAACGAAGGCTTCGGACCGCAACAGAGGGGCAAATAAGATCTGAAAGATATGAGGGAGCAAGTCCATGTATGATTTTGTATAATACTAAGAGAACCTTGAAATCACATCTTAGGCTAACAGGGAGCCAATGCAGGTTAGCCAAAATCAGCGTGATGTGATCGGACTTTTTTGTCCTAGTTAAAAGCCTCGCTGTAGCATTTTGTACCAGCTGAAGACTCTTGATTCTGGACTTCAGGAGACCGGAGAGTAGTGCATTACAGTAATCGAGACGGGAGGTAACAAACGCGTGAATTATAATCTCCACATCTGACTGAGACAGTATAGGACGAATTTTAGCAATGTTGCGAAGATGGAAGAAAGCGGTTCTAGTAATTTTCTTCACATGTGTTTGAAAGGACAAATCGGGGTCAAATATGACACCTACATTTTTAACTGAGTCACTCTGTGTGATGTGACATTTGTCAATGTTCACAGCAGTTTTTGAGAATAAGTCACAGCATTTAGATGGACCAATGACTAACATTTCGGTCTTTTCAGAGTTAAGACACAAGAAATTGAGTGACATCCACTCTTTTATCTCGGCAAGGGAGGCCTCCAAATTTCCACAGTTTAGTGTGGCAGATTCCTCCATCGGAAGATATAGTTGAGTGTCATCTGCGTAGCAGTGGAAATTGATATTATACTTGCGAATAATATCAGCTAATGCACCACAGGTAACACTAATACGCTCAGATGTCATTTCGCCATATTTAACACAGTGCGTCCTATCTGAGAGGTAGGATCTGAACCATGAGAGGACCTTTCCTGAGAGACCAATCCATTTTTCCAGCCATTCTAGTAGGATATTATGGTCCACTGTGTCAAAAGCAGCACTAAGGTCCAGCAGCAGCAAAAGTGATGAAGCGCCAGAGTCCATTGCCAGTAGGAGATCATTGGTTACCTTAATCAGATCTGTCTCAGTAGAGTGGTTAGCCCTGATCGCATTGATTCAAAAAGATTGTTCTCGGATATGAAATCATTCAGCTGCTGTGCCACTACTTTTTCAAGTACTTTAGAAAGAAACGGTAGGTTTGACACAGGTCTATAATTACATAAGCTTTTTGGATCAAGGTTGGGCCGTTTCAGTGTAGGTTTAATAACAGCTGACTTAAAAGCCGCTGGAACTACACCTGAGGAGAGTGATATGTTTATAATATTTAGAACTGAAGGTCCAAGGACCCCAAAAGACCTTTAATAAGTGAACCTGGAAGCGGGTCGAACAGGCAAGTCGTCGGTTTGGCCGTATTCACCACCTGTTTAAGATTAGCGAGTGACAGTTCACTAAAACGGGACAAATTCCCTGGACAGACTTGAAGACCACTAACCACTCAGCCGCCCGAATGCTATCCATTGGCAAAACAAAACCCCAACTAATTTATCAATAAATTTGAAAGTAATTGCGAATTAAAAACAAAAATCTCCTTTTTTTTACTTGTCAAGCATTTTGCAACAAAAATCACAACACAAAATAAAACAATCACCCAAAAGGATAAAAGGAGTCAATGCAGTTAGCCAAAATCGGCGTGATGTGATCGGACTTTTTTGTCCTAGTTAAAAGCCTCGCTGCAGCATTTTGTACCAGCTGAAGACTTGATTCTGGACTTCGGGAGACCGGAGAGTAGTGCATTAGTAGTAGTGATATTATACTTGTGAATAATATCAGCTAATGGAAGCATGTAAATGCTGAAAAGAAGAGGGCCAAGCACTGAACCCTGCGGAACACCACAGGTAACACTAACACGCTCAGATGTCATTTTGCCATATTTAACACAGTGCGTCCTATCTGAGAGGTAGGATCTGAACCATGAGAGGACGGTTCCTGAGAGACCAATCCATTTTTCCAGCCGTTCTAGTAGGATATTATGGTCCACTGTGTCAAAAGCAGCACTAAGGTCCTGCAGCAGCAAATGTGATGAAGCGCCAGAGTACATTGCCAGTAGGAGATCATTGGTTACCTTAATCAGCGCTATCTCAGTAGAGTGGTTAGCCCTGAATCCTGATGGCATTGATTCAAAAAGATTGTTCTCGGGTATGAAATCATTCAGCTGCTGTGCCACTACTTTTTCAAGTACTTTAGAAAGAAACGGTAGGTTTGACACAGGTCTATAATTACATAGGCTTTCTGGATCAAGGTTGGGTCGTTTCAGTGTAGGTTTAATGACCTCAGGTAGCTGTAAACCAGAAATTCTGTTATTACCTACATTTAATTTTAATGATGTCTGTGTATTGTCTGTACAGCCCTTTGAGACTTGTTGTGATTAAGGGATATACAAAAAAACATGACTAGACTTAATGTCCGAGATTATTTCTCTTTTAAAAGGGACGTTGCACTTCCTAGTGGTAAAAAAAAAAAAACCTTCATTTGTTAAAACAAACAATATTGATTTTAATGATAATCAAAAAGACCTTAACTGTAATACAAACGTAAATTTCTTTAAATCCTCCTAGGTCGAGATATTTGTATTTATTTTACATAACATGAGGCTCACTGAGTAGTAGCTGACATGATAGTCTGCTATCTTGCTGCTAGCAAAATCCTTGTGAAAGGCTATGCAAAAAATTGTGTGTTTAGGTGACAACTTTGATTCCCCTTGGTATGTATTCTTCCCTGTCCTTTGTAGCACTCGATTTCTGTTGCGCTCAACAAAACAACGACATCTAGTGGCCCCATATTGGTGTCCCTTTGAAGTTTCTGTTGTTTGTCAATGGCACTTTTGACTATAAAACAATTGAGAATAAATGTTCTATGTATGAGGAAAAATGAATGATTGAGTGCAATTAAAATAAAAATTCATTTTCGATTCTGTATTCACATTCCATAATTTGCCGTACAAGTGGGCCGTAACACACAATTTAGACATATTTTTTGGTTTGAACAATTTTATCGACAATTTTAACAGCAATTAAGCACATTCACAATTTCGTTATATCTGACAATATGACGTTTTAACCATTTTTTCCGACATCTTTAACAGCAATTAAACACACAAATTCACTATATTATATCCCAACAATATGAGTTTTTATCGACACTTTAAACTGCAATTAATTATATTCACAATTTAATTCTATCATATTCTAACAATATGAGGTTTGAACATTTTTTATCGACACTAACCTCACATAGCATGATTATGATTCACAAACCATCATGATGTGTTTTATTTCATCCATTTTCTGCACCGCTTATCCTCAGTAGGGTCCTGGAGCCCATCCTAGCTAACTTCGGGCAGTGGGCAGGGGACACTCTGAACTGATTGCAAGCCAGTCGCAGGGCTGGTTTGTTCCATTCCCCTCTAAAAAATCCCAATACATGATCACATGGTCAGTACAATCTTCCCAGCGGCCCCTGGAGATTCAATGATGTCATGGTGTGCCTGAGGGGCCCCGTCCAATGGATATTTGGCCCCGACCACCGGACACAACCGACCGGCTTCCATCCCAGCAAAAAGCAGGGCGGCGCATTCCTTCCTCTCCACCTGAGTGAGGAGAACAATAATGTTCATCTTGGAAAACACAATTAGATGAGGCATTTTGTATTGCTGTACTTATTCATGACAATATCTAGGACAGGGGTCTGCAACGTGGTGCCCACGGGCACTAAGTAGGCTCCTGGGAACACCTGCGTAGGCCCCGGAGAGGTTCTGGAAATAGCCCACCAGTGATGTGTCTTTGTGATTTTCCAGAAAATTTCATTTCTAACTGACAATTTATTTTAGTGCAGGGGTGTTAAACTCAATTTAGCTCGGGGGCCACATGGTAAAAAAAATCCGTCTCTGGGGGCCAGACTAGTACTGCATTTGTATGGCATAAAAAGTGTGCCTTAGCTTGAGGGCTGGGCAACTCTTTCAGGTCAGCTAGATTTTTTTTTAACTCAGGGAAACTCGTGCAGACTGGAAAATGTCAAAAATGAAGCATAAAAACTCTTATTTAAATGATAGATTTAATGATGTAGGTCTTTTTTTATGAAAATATTTTCCTGACTATGGTGAAGTTGCTGTTAGATTTTATATATATCAATAACAGGAGCCAAGGCTCTTTTAAACTTCTGCAAAGAAACCCACGTGCTATTTAAAAAAAAATTGTATTGTTCATATAGCTTTAGTCAGCGCGTCTGTGATTTTCACTTTAAGTAAAATACTTCTGGGTTGTGTTTCCTTAAAGTTCTTATTGATCAATGGTAGCCAGCGGCAGTAGCTTAGGAGGTAGAGCGATCGTTTTAGGATTAAGGGATCCCCGTTCGAATCCCGGCTTGTCCGTGTTACATGCCGAAGTGTCCTTGGGTAAGACACCGAACCCCCAATACCCCCAATAAGCAGGTTAGCGCCTTACATGGCTGCACAGATCACGGCCGCTATTGGGAAATGTGAAGCACAATGAAAGCGCTTTGGGAAGTCATTGACTTGAAAAGCGCTATATAAATGCATATCATTTCATTTCAGATAAAGCTACAGTCGTTGCTTTGCTAGTAGTACCTGGCTTTGGTGACATCCAAGAGTCGCATTTAAAACTGCAGGTCATAGTGGCTCATTTTTGTCGAGTGCTTCTCTTAGTGTCTCGTAAAATAATGTGGCTGGGCACATTCGGCCGGCAGGCCATGACTTTGACACATGTGTTTAAGTGGTTGACTGAGATTATTTTAACTCAACTTATAAGAACAACAACTAGGTACTAATATAGTAGCAACATAGTAATAACATATCAATAACACATTGTTTTCAAAATGCACATCAAACTGGTAACCCTTTGTGCTAATTTTCGGTGATGCCTGATCTATAAGTAGCTATGATAATAACTACAAAGACAATGTCAATATTGTTGTAATTATTCACAATGACCACATTCAAAAACTAGACATTTGTCCAGTGATGTTTAGTCAGGCCTCACCTATCATCATGGAAATGTGAATTACTGTATAGTATTAAACGGTTATATTTATTTAGACTCTTTCTTGTTTCACTTTTTTTTTTAAATCTATTTTAAAATCGCTGAGTTTTCACATATTACAAATACAATTAGTATGTAACTTATTTTGTGCTGTGCATTGATTAATGGTACTCAGCAAATACAGCTACGGTCGCTGCTTCGCAAGTAGCACCAAGCAATTTGTTTGCCTCATGGAAGAGGGCGATAGTGAGACCAAGGATTCTGATTTGGCGTACACCTCAGCCCTAAACAATAAAATTTGTGATAATATTAGCAAGGTAGGGCAGCAAGGCAGCGCAGTGATTAGCACATGTGCGGCAGAGTTCTGAGGTCATGGGATCAAACTTTCCTGTTTGGAGTTTGCATGTTCTCCTCGCGCTTACGTGAGTTTGCTCCAGGCACTACGGTTTCCTCCCACATTCCAAAGACATTCATGTCAGGTTAATTGGCCGGTCCAAATCATCCCTAGGTGTGAATGAGCGAGTGAGTTGTCTGTCTATGCGTGCCCTGCGACTGGCTGGAAAACAGTTAAGGGTCTCCCCCTGCCCACTGTCCGAAGATGGCTGGGATGGGCTCCAGCACCCCCGCGACCCTACTGAGCAAAAACGGTGCAGCTAATAGATGGATTAGCAAGGTAACGCGAGCCAAGCCATCCAGTATTTTTGATTTTGTTGCTTGGAGTTTTTTTTCATATCTATAGTGGTTTTCATAAGGAGCAGTGCATAAGTTAAGGTAAGACAATAAAAGTTTTTTTTTGTACTATGCGACAGTTCATACATTGCTTTCTTGCTCTGCCTATCAAATGGTGAATAGCATGAAGCTGCGTTGTGGCCATCATAGATTTTCTGGACTAGTTTACAGGCTGGGGGCGTTGTTGCTGTCATGCACTTTCCGGACAAATTTTTAACATGTTACCTCGTGTTTACTATGTTTGTGTACTGTAATGCTAAATCTAATTCACCCTGGTCATCCTGAAAGGGGGATTACCACTTGTGAGGTCCCATCTCAAGGTTTCTCTTTTTCCTCACGCTGAGGTTTTGAGTTGTCCCTTGCCCGCATGTTGGTTTAAGATCAGGTAATTGTGTAATTGTAATCCTGTGCAGGGACAGGCCTTCTGCTGGTGCCCAGAGCCAGGACTAAACAGGATGAACTGTTTAGTGCTGTAATTGTGTGTTTTAATCTGTCTCTTTGCCATTTCTGTAACGCACTTTGAATTGCCTTGTGTATGAATTGTGCTATTCGAATAAACTTGCCTTGCCTTGCCTTGTGCGGTCCTTTGAGACATTTTTGTGATCAAGGGCTATATAATTAAATTTGACTTGACTTGACTTGACACGACCGATCGTTTATTTGTAAATCTGACTGCCCCTTCACATCACTGCATTTGACGTTCATGTCTGTTGATCTGATGAATATTTTACCGGTGTGGCAGAGAAAAGGGAAACTCCAATGATGCTACTCTCTTTGGCCATCGTGTCTCTCGGGTTTATTTCTATGGGACCTCTGGAGCCAACAATCTAAGAAGGAGAAGAGATCATGTTTGTATGAGTCGTCAATCAGGAAGACAGATGTATGTAAAGTGAAACTAAACCTGAACTAGGAACACTCGACACTCACAGTAACACGCCCTCCGCACGTCATCATTTGAAGATCTCTGCTTAGGTTGACGTTGGACAACATCTCCACAATCACATCCACTCCCTGGCCTTTCGTTGCATCCTGCAATAGAATACCAAAGCACTTTTTAAAGAAGTGTAGTACAGTTTTGTAGAGTGGACCCCCAGGGTACGGTAACCGCGCCTTACAATGTTTTTCCTGGTTAGAATATCAAAATGTGCAGTTATGAGTGTGTGAGTTTTCTGTTCACTCTTCACCCTTTTCAGTTATTTTCACGTTCACAATACTGTATTATTTTGATAACTATTTACTTATATAAATCTTGGTGTGTTCACTTGACGTCTCATTCGGTCTTTGTACATCTCTACATAGTTCCAAGTAATATTTGTTTTACTGAGGGGGAGGGCGGGAGTGTTTCCGGATCACCTGCAAATTTCAAGTTAAGATAAAGGTGTGGGGACTTTTTACTCATTCGAGGCTTCGTTCCTTTGAAAAAGACCCCATTTTCCTATACAAACAAGGGTTAGACATTGTGTCGATGTTTTGTTGGACATCCAGTACTGTCTCTATTTCCAAGCCCAGAATATATTTTTTATAACCAAGGTTAAAATCCTCAACAGTGGGTTTTCCCTGCCAAATATCGTTATTTCTTACACAACTAAGAGATCTCTGAATGTGCCACATGACAACACCTCAATCACCTGGGCACTAGTCAAGCTATGATAGCCTTTTAGTTGTGCGGAAGAGCAAGGAGTGACAGCTACAGATTTAAGAAGAACTCTGGTATATGGGTACCTGTTTTGAATACCCAATGACCCGTTGGACTGGCCTGGTGCCCAAATACCCAACCTAAATCATGATGGCGAGCTCAGGAGTTAGGCAAAGAGATCATCAACATCCTTTTGTCAACGTCACCTCAATCCCTAGTCTGGTAGGAGGCGCCAAAGCCTATCAGCAATTCTCCCAACCTCTCAAGCATTGCCACCATTATTACCTTCTCTCAGAACAATTGCGCTAGAAACAATTTTCAAATAAATCCATATAGCAAAGGACACCAGACTTTGTTGTTTTGAATTTTCCAACATATTTTTTTGCACTAAGTACTTGTCCAGTGTCTTTACTTACCGTTTTCCTGCCCTCCAGCAGTGGAACATATCTGTCTTATACACATCCCATCACTTAAAGGTTTATGTTTGTAATAACATCATTATTATTATTATTATAGGATAGACCAAATACTTGTTCCATATTCGTGTTTTTTTGTTTTATTGTAGTAACAATTTCACCGGAAATGCTTCTGTCAAGCGCTTTTTGTGCTTGTCTAGTCTCACGACCTGGGTGTTGTTTAAAACTCACTGAGGAGAAAAAGCACTCCTCCTTTACATTTCACAGTGTGAAATAAGATGCGGGGGGTTGGACACTTTTTACGGCATTTACCACACTCCACGACATCACCCAAAAAAAAAAAAAATGCAAACATTAACACTTATCAAATTCTATTGGTCAACGTCAGATAAAACGCTGGTCTGCTATTGGTTTGCGTTATGGCATCATTAAAATGCCGGTATGCTTTGGGGCGAACTACCTCCCACAATGCCTTTCCCTTTGTTCAGTTGCAAATCTCGTGTGCGAGTTGGCGATACAATACTGTATTTTTTGTACAATAATTCTTTGCTCTAGGTCAGTGATGCTAAAAGGGGAAGCAAGATGATAACTAAAGGTTGCGATTATCCAAAAATACGGAGAAGACACACAAATCACTACCCTGACAAAGTTGCATGTCCGTAACCAATCGACAATTAGGACTGTTATCTAAATGTATTCATAAATCCAGATAAGCGCGCGTGTGTGTGTGTGTGTGTGTGTGTGTGTGTGTGTGTGTGTGTGTGTGTGTGTGTGTGTGTGTGTGAATTTTGGTGAAAATTTGCACACTTGTACTTTGGTCTCTTGGAGTATTTTTAAGTCTGGTGTCAAGGCACCCTCAATTAATACCAACAAAACTAATAAACATCTGCTTTTGTGTACAAGCGGCTCTGGAGCTGCATTCATCCATGTGGCTCTTTGGCAATCCCTAGTGGCTCCCTGGCACTTTTTTCAACAAATCAAGGCCCCAACAACCTCGCCCAAATAGAATGCCCGGCAACTCCAAGTCCGGCAAATTTTTTTAATAAATCTAATTAACCAGTAATTGTTCATGGTCATTCTCCTTTGTACCCACTAAACAATAAACATTTGTACCTTTCTTGAACTGATGGGTATTTTGACTCTGCTTCAGGTCCTCATTGAGATTGTTCCAAAGTTTTACACTAGTTATAGATAAAAAAAAAACTTTTCAATGTTGTTCTTACATAAATTAGTTCATGCATAACTGAGGGTTTCTAGCCAGCTTTACAGTAATTTTGTAGCTTCATATCATATCCTGGGGGTCTGTGGTATAAATAAACTTAATTTAGTTGCAAAAAAAGTCATGCAAAATGACTGTAGGCTAAGGTCATGAGAGGACAGGAAGTGTGTGAAACGTTACCATTATTTTGCTAATATAGTCGTCCTCTCTGTGATTGAACATCTGGTGGGCTCCATTTTTGGCCGCAAGCTCCATTCCCCCTTTGGTCCCGGCGGTCCCCATCACTTTGAGACCAAGCATGCGGGAGAGCTGACATGCCGCCAAACCCACCTAAGCACACAAATCTCGCTTAGGGCCGCAATCAATACGTATTTTTACTATCAATTATTTTGAATATGAAATCAAATGAAATGATTCAAAAAGATCAAGTAATGTATCAAGATTCTCTCAAACAATGTAATAAACTAAAATTGTTTTCACGTCAATACTTGTATTTTAAAAACTGAATATCAATCCAATACAATATGGTAGAAAACATATATTTAAAACATTTGGCCGCTAGATGAGGCTGAATTGTGCAGTGCAACCAAAAACGAGTGCTATAAAGTAGGAGGAAGATTACAAATTACGAAGGCTCAAAGTGACCAAAGCGCACCATTTTTCTTCTCATTTTTTTGCCTTTCACAAGGTTTTGTTTTTTTGGGGTACTCTTAGCAGCAAGGTGTCCAACAATTATGCCAGCTTCCTCTAGATAGATAGATAGATAGATAGATAGATAGATAGATAGATAGATAGATAGATAGATAGATAGATAGATAGATAAATAGATAGATACTTTGTTCATCCCCGAAGGGAAATTCGACGTTATTTACCAAATCGAATCTAATTGAATTGAATGAAAATTGAATCTAATTTATGGAAACTACTTTAGAATGTGTGTGTATAAATGATTTTTTGTGAAGATACACACAGTTGTACTTGAGGCCTCTGCGAGTGTCTTTAGCTAAGTTTCGTGTGAAAGCACCCAAAATGAATATCATTTTTGTACAAGCGGCTCTGATGAAGCATGCGGCTCTTTGGTGCAACAAACATGGCCCCACAACCTCACCTAAATAGAATGCTATTTTTCTGGTGTCAAATAAATGCAAATTGATGTATTTTTGCTTGTTATTCAAATTTATATATTTATATATATATATATATATATATATATATATATATAAAGTTTTTTTAATGATTAATTTACAAGTAAAAGGCGCTGTGTAATAAACAATGTCCCTTTAAGGAAAGGGTTTGAAGCTCATTTATTGTTCAGGGGCCACATAACACATAACACTATCAGTAAAAAAATGTTTTAGGTATTCAAGAGTGGGAAAAAAAAATCGCAAAAAAATACAGAAAGGTGCCCAAAAAAGGACAAAATAATAAAATGTATAAAAAGTACTGAGAAGCACACAGATAGTTCGGGGGCGGCAGTAGCTCAGGAGGTAGAGCGATCGTTTTAGGATTAAGGGATCCCAGTTCGAATTCCGGCTTGTCCGTGTTACATGTCGAAGTGTCCTTGGGTAAGACATTGAACCCCCAATTACCCCCAATAAGCAGGTTAGCGCCTTACATGGCTGCACACATTACAGCCGCTATTGGGAAATGTGAAGCACAATGTAAAGCGCTTTGGGAAGTCACTGACTTGAAAAGCGCTATATAAATGCAGATCATTTCATTTCATTTCATTTACAATGAAAAAGAACAGAAAAGTATTTAAATGTATCAAAAGTAATTTAAAGTATAAAGAACTACTGAAAAGCACAAACAACTACAATGTAAAAAAGTAAAAAATATGCTGAAAAGTATGCATATATTTCAAAAGTATTAAAAGTATTAAAAAGTATGAAACAGAACAGACAAGCATGAAAAAGTAGTAAATGTTATGAAAAAGTACTGACAAGTAGTAGAGTATGAAAAAGTACTGAAAAGCAAATTAACTAAAATGTTAAAAAGTGGAAAACGTACTGAAATGTATGAAACCGTTCTAAAAGTATTTAAACATATATTATTATTATTATTATTATTATTATTATTAAACATATAACAGAAAAGTATGAAAAGGGACTAAATAGTATTAAAAATACTGAAAATTACAAAATCTGAACTTTTAAAAATCTTAACATTTACATAGAAGTATCAAAAAGTTCTGAAAGTATTCAAGCGTCTTGAAAAGTACTTTAAAGTATGACTCAGTACTAAATAGTATGAAAAAACTGAAAATGACAAAAGTAATGAAAAACACTGAACACATTTGCGATACCTGGTGGACATATTTAAAACTGCAGGTCATTTTTGCCTCATTTTTTGTGCTGCTCTCATCTTTTTCTTGCGTGGCGGATTAAATCCGTTGGTGGGCCTGATCGGACCTTCGGGCCAAATGTTTCCAACCCGTGGTTTAAGGTTACAAGGTCACGTTTCCAGTTTTGATCCATACTGTCTCAAAGTACAAAACAAATCATGTTTATCTTAGAAATGTGAATGAAATCAAGACAGACCAAAGCCATCCACCTCCAAAATATTGTTTTTAGAAACAGTGAATCATTTGTAAAGATGACACTCACATGTGTGGAGTATCCAATATTAAAGATTGTCGGGAAAAAAATAAGACGTAAACATTTCCTCCAGCACGTTTCGGTACTGATAACAGCAAACATTTCATTTCGGTTTTAAAACAAGAGATTATTCTTTCATGAAAACATTTCTAATCCAAAGGCCATTTATAATATCAAACCCCCAGTGAGTAATATTTGACCAGAGCCGCAACAAGATACAAACAAGATGGCAGGCAAACATGATGGCGACTTAAGTGGGAAATCAAAATTTGTCGACCTTCGATTTTATATATAAAATAACATTGGTATGATAGTTCATGTATTTTTGTGTACTATTCAAATCAATGTTTAGTTTCTTTTTACAGAATAAAAGTTGATTTTACCACTAGGGGGCACTAAATATAAAAACTGTTAAATGGTAAATGGTCTGCATTTATATAGAGCGTTTCAAGTCAATAAAGACCTCCCAAAGCGCTTTACTGTTGTTAATTAATTCAATAATCGAAATCTTGTCGATTCATCGAATAATTGTTGCACCCCAGATAATAATCTTTTGTCAGATGTTTTTTTTCATTGAGTATGTTAAAAAATATTCTCACCCCTCCACTAGCGCCATGAATGAGGACAGTCTCACCAGGCTTTACATGGGCCCTGCAACACAAATTTGTACATCTGATTGCGACAGTAAAGTGCAGTCAGTCACACAGCCTAGCAAATCATTGGCTGCTCTGTGCCCAGTCTGGGGGAATTTATACCAGAGCCGACATAATTAAGGACTCTTCTTCCCCTGGCTACCACCTCTTTGACATGCTTCCGGACATGGTGTAATGTTTGACCACCAGATGTCGCTATATTGTGTAGTGCAAACAAAAACGAATGCTAAATGACAATAAGAATACAAAGAGACTCAAGTAACTAATTTGCCAGCCTTTCACAACAAAATTTGTTTTGAGGTTACCTGTAGCAGCAAGATGCCAGACAATCATGTCATGGCTCTAGGTGAACGACATCTCATCATCTCATCTCATCAGCTACACCGCTTATCCTCATTAGGGTCGTGGGGGGGCTGGAGCCCATCCCAGCCATCTCCGGGCAGTGGGCAGGGGACACCCTGAACTGGTTGCCAGCCAATCGCAGGGCACACAGGGACAGACAACTCATTCGCTCATTCACACCTAGGGACAATTTGGATCGGCCAATTCACCTGAAATGCATGTTTTTGGAATGTGGGAGGAGACCGGAGTGCCCGGAGGAAACCCACGCAAGCACGGGGAGAACATACAAACTCCGCACAGGAAGTCTGGAGCTGGATTTGAACCCACGACAGGTTCCCATGACATGAACTGTGCCGCACAAGAGCTAACCACTGCGCCGCCGTGCTGCCCAGGTGAACGACATGTTATGTAAAATAAAAAATAAAACATTCTCGACCTGAGTGTATTTTAAAATGCATGCTAGTCATTTTCTCTAATAATCTAAATAAATAGTTTTTTTTTAATTGAAAGTAAATTAAGTTTTTTTACCACTAGGAAGCACTAAATAATTCACAATGTCTCTTTAGAACAAAGACTAATAGGCTCTGAGACGGTTTACTCCCAAGAGCCATCACCTCCCTTAACAGGCGCAAAAAACTGTGGTGATCGATTGATTTAACATGCTGGTTGTTTTCATTCTCAATTAAAAACGGGGAAAGTAAGAAAAGGACTGTTTCAAAAACAGTCCAAATGCCAACCTAAACCTCCAAAAAGATGAAAAAAGAAGTTTATCTGAAAGCGTCGAGGGCAGCTTGACAGAGGCTGCAATGATGATTTCAGCCAGAAGAAGCAACAGCAAGTCGAATAATTTTGAAGTTACGGACATCACTTTTAATAGCGTTTATAATTTATTACATGTTTATTCTGGAGTGCCACGTCAATATACTGGAAGCAATGTTAATTATCTTGTTATCAATAACAATTAAGACTATTCCATTCTATTGTTGGCGATCAGTGACGTCATCTAAGCTGGACGCCTGCCGATTACAAGGAAAACCAAAATAAAAATTCCTAAAATTTATCTGATAAATGTCATGAAAAGATTGAAGAAATGTAGTGTCTCACTTGTGAACCAGAGCTCTGTAAGCAGTGAAGTACGGAATGCCGATGGCCGCTCCTTGGCTGAAGTCCAAAGCGTCCGGTAGCTTGTGGACGCTGTCGTCTGCAGCTACAGCAAATTCCGCATACCCTCCAGAATGGGTTGATGTGGTAAAAACACGATCTCCTACCTGGAGAGCCAAATTATGGGAAACCTTAATACAAACACTTTGTGATTAGTAACGCTTTCAATGCTAATTTTATTCATTTGGATTTAAATCTCATGATCGTTTACATATATGATCTTCCAAATTGTATGTATGTTGTCTTTTTCATATTTAATTTGTATGTTAATTTCTTGGTATTAAATGATGTGTGTAACTTCTAATTCTTAGTTTTGTGTTTGTTCGAGAGGATTTAAGGGGTTGTCACTTGCAAAAAATGTGAATTTAAGATTGTTTGATACTGACAATATGTCATTAATATATAACGTAATAAACCTTGGTCTCACAATGGATCGGTAAGGGACAACGCACTTAAATGATTGTCAATTTGATGTAGACCCATTCTAGGTAACATATTGTTGTCAAGTCAAATCACATTTATTTGTATAGCCCTTAATCACAAAAAGTCCCAAAGGGCTGCACAGACCGCAGATTATTGCAAACCACAGACTATTATTACACCATGCCCTGATCTGAAACCTACATGAGGGCCAGGAAAAACTCAACATGAGGAAAATGAAGAAACCCTGAGAAGAGACCGCACATGAGGTAATTCCCCTTCAAGGATGACCAGGCTGCAACGGATGTTGCAAGAACGAGTAATACACAGATATTGTCAAAATGAAGTATAGTTCATTCATAAGATATAGAATAGAAGTGTGTTTTAAGCAGAGATTTAAACAGTTCCACTGAGGTTGCAGATCGAATCTCAGAGGGTAGTGCATTCCACAGCACCGGGGTCCGAATGGTGAACGCTCTCGGACCTGCGGATGTCTGATATTTAGGTTAGTGTTTCTCAACTGGTCAATCGAGACCCAAAAGTGGGTCACACACGTGTTTTCAGTGAGTCACGGGCCTTAGTAAAATAGTGCAAAGAAACAAAATAAATAACTGGGCGGGATTTCAGTTACAGTAGATGGCAATAGTGTCCTACGGATGCAAGTTAACACCGGCTATGTTGCAGAACAGAGAAAAACAATAACGTTTTTTTATCATCTGTAAGACAAAGATGTTGGAGTAATGTGTTTTGGATTTAATCAAAAATGCAGCTAATTTAGTATTAAAAGGAAATATTATGACTTTAAAAGACACACTGTGTAATATTTGACGACTAGATGTCTCGATATTGTGTCGTACAAATAAAAACGAGTGCTATAAGGCACAAGGAAGAATCCAAACTATGGAAACTCAAAGTGACCAAAATGGACCATTTGTATTTCTTTTTTTTTTGCATAGACTCTCGTAAGGTTTTGGGTTTGGGGTTACCCTACCGATGGGGAAAATCAAGTCAGCTCTCTCAAGACGAGCCTTATGCTATGTCAAATACATACACATTTCTTGACCTATGAGTATTTTTCTAAATATGCATGTTTATGTGATAGTTCATTTATTTTTGCTTATTATTCAAACCAATATTAGTTTTTTTAAATAAAGGAGTTTGGTTAAAGCATTAATAATAAGGCACTAAATAATAAATAATGTCACTTTAAAGTTTTGCTTGGCCATTTGTTTTATTATTTTAATGTGAATACATTTTTCTATCTTTGATTCAAACTGAACAATCTTTTCATTCAATACATTTCAGAATTGCTTTCTTGATTTGGGTCGCGGCTTGTAAATACTGTGGGATGGGGGTCCTCAAGTCAGACCAGATGATAACTACTGATCTAGGTTTAAGTTTAATGCAACGCTGCCGATTACAATTTTCTGAGCTTATGGATTGACATAGTATGTTCAGCAGTGGCAAAAGCGTTCTTGAAATCAATAAACATCCCTATGACACATTTTCTTTTGATCAATGGCATCAGTGGTAGTCTCCAGTGTCTTAGCAAGAGCTAAGACAGTAAAGCACATAACTTTTTCACACAAAGTCAATAACCTTTATTGCCGTGACGCCTTCGCCGACACGTTCCACAATGCCGGCTACATCGGTGCCAGGTGTGTAGGGCAGGGAGGGCTTCCGGCTGTAAGTCCCGGCTCGGATGTACGTTTCCACAGGGTTAACTCCACACGCGTGGACTCGGATCAACACCTGCACCAAAGAACATGAATGCACAGAAGTGTTAAATGCTGCAAGTCAACATGTCTATCCAGATATCAAAATTCTAGTTTTTAAGTTGGAAATTATCTGTGCTCAAAGACGAGGAGGTACAGAACCTCCACAAGTGTTGTTTTGTTTTGTAGAGGATTTATCGAGAAAACAGATAATGATGATGTCTTAAAAATGTGTTTAATATTTGCACTAGTGTACTTTTAATATTGGGAAGTTGCATACCAGGTTTTTACCCTGGACCAATTACAATTACAAGTGCTTAGTTCTTGAGTATCAACCAATAGTAAAGGCAAGCACTCATGCTCCTTGTGATTTGATACATAAAATAAAGACAGGAACGGCGCTGCAAAAGATTATATTACTTTTTCTGTTCTCACAAATACACTTAAATTGCGTCTTATTGGGTATTTGTCAGATGACACTTTTTTTTTGCTCTTGCTTAAATTGTCAGAAGAGGGCAGCATATTCTTAAGAGTAACAATAATGGCATCATTAAAGACAAGACCCGGTATCAAAAACCCATTTTTCAATTACATTTTTTCTTTCCCAATTCTTTATAATCTTTATGTGCTAATGAAATATGATCTCACACCACCATGTTAATATTTTCTCTTGTGTGATCAAAGAAACTTGAAGGGACTGTGTATTATTTGGCGCCCTAATAGAGCTTCATTAAAAAATATATATCAAAATATAAGAAAAAAATACATCAACTATCAAATAAACGTGCATTTTTAAAAACACTTGTTGGATGAGAATTTTGAATTTTTTTTTACATAACATGAGCCTCACCTAGAGGGCAATGACCTAATTGTCGGCCATCTTGCCATTGAGGGTACCCAAAATCACAAAAAGGCTGGGCAAAAAATTGAGAAGTAAAATTGTGCGTTATCATCACTTGGAGTCTCCGTAGTTTGTATTCTTCCTTGTGCTTTTTAGCTCTCGTTTTATATAACATGAGCCTGATTTTGACTTTTTCCGTTCCCGACACCGTCATCGCTAGCAACCTACTCCCCGTGACCAACGAATCTCCGGGTCGAGTGTGCTTTCCTTTCTCTTCTCCCCAATAAATTGTTAGTAACGTTACGAGAGTGTTTTCTGTTCTGGTCTCTGACTGAACGCACCGACCCAAAAATAGACCCAGCGAACGCTCACTCATGCGCGGATCGGGGAGAGCTGGAAACTCCCTAAGCTCTGCAGCAATTGCACCGGACAGAGGGCGAGATCTGGCGATTATCCAGTGACGTCACCGCCCTTCAACTGCTGTTCTGGCAAAATCTACAAGACATGCGGCACCAGCAGGAGCAATTAGCTCAGCTGACTGAGCTCCTGTCTCGTCGGCTGTTGGCAAGGGCCCCACCTCCCAGGGGCTCTCCTACTGCCGTGCTGTTGCGTTTCAAGCCCATTCGGCCCACGGACTCGCCCGCCATGGGAATTGCTGTACCTCGAATGGGGATTGAGGGAAAATTTGGCGCTGATCTGTCCGAGGTCCCCGTCGGCCTCTCCGCCGAACAAGTCGGCCTCTCCGCCGCACAGGTCGGCCTCTCCGCCGCACAGGTCGGCCTCTCCGCCACGCACGTCGACCAGCCTACCACACCCGTCTGCTTGCCTGATTCGCCTGTCTGCCAGTCCAACTCTTCCGTCTGCCAGTCCGACTCTTCCGTCTGCCAGTCTGACTCTTCCGTCTGCCAGCCCGACTCTTCCGTCTGTCAGTCCGACTCTTCCGTCTGCCAGCTCGACTCATCCGTCTGCCAGCTTGACTTCTCCGTCTGCCAGCTCGACTTCTCAATCTGCCAGCTCGACGCTTACGTCTGCCAGCTCGATGCTTACATCTGCCTGCTTGACTCTTTCGTCGATCCAACGCCCGTCGATCCGCCTGACCCGACGCCCGGCGATCCGCCTGACCCGACGCCTGTCTGCCGGCCCAGCGCCTCCCTGCTCCTGCTTTTGCCACACCTTTGGAGGCTGAAGTGAGGCCACCCTCCTCTGGAGCATCAGCCCATTCTTGAGAGCAATGTATTTTTTTTTTTTTTGGGGACTTCTGGAGCCGTACCTTGAGGGTGGGTTCACGGTTGCCATGGCGCCCAATTGGCTCCTAACATGGACACCAGCTGAAGCTCGTTGACGGATTGGCTCCCCTGTCAATATTTAAACGTTGTCCTATCATTAGCCTTTGGTCGGTGCGTCTGAGAATCTCCATTTTTCCTGTGTTTTTGCTCCCGCCACGATCTGTTTGATTTTGACTTTTTCCTTTTCCGACACCGTCATCGCTAGCCAGGGAAGTCCCACTTCCGCGGCTGTGCAACCTACTCCTTGCGACCAACAAACTCCGGATCGAGTGTGCGCTCCTTTCTCTTCTCCCCAATGAACTGTGAGTAACGCAACACGAGTGGGTCCTGTTTTCTGTTCTGGTATCTAACAATTTTGCCGATCCGGGTAGCCAAAAACCTCAAAAGGGCTGGTAGAAAAATTGAGAAGTAAAATTGTGCGTTTTGATCACTTGGAGTATCCATTGTTCGAATTCTTCCTTGTGCTTTATAGCCCTCGTTTTCGTTGCAAAACAAAATACAGCGATATTCAGTGCTTAAATAATACACACTCTGCTTTTAAAACTTTTTTTACATGCACAACATTTTTAGCACACTAATTGGTTTGCATATAATAGGCAATATTATATTTACTGCTAACGGGAAAAGAACGAAGAAATATGCTGAAAAAAATGTTTGTTTTTTATTTGGTAATACACAAATTATCACCGTGTATATTCCACACAGTCTGTCTTGCTGTCAGTAAATAGGTTGCAAGTTGTGTTTGTAAAGTTTATTATTGCTTCGTAAACGGGAATTTATACCATTAATAAGGGGGGGGGGCAATCTGCTGAGTTTGACAGGCATGAGAATACAAACTAAAAAGTATATAAAAATAAGATACAAATAGTGTTGGATTTGTCAAACAAGTGGAAAATTCCAGTACTGTTTTTAAGAATGTGAATGCACTACAAGAGTACAGAATGTTGCAGCTTTCAAAGTTGTACCAATACTATATTGTTTTACAGGTTGCCTCTTGGGTTGAGTTCTGTGCAGACTCACTTGTCCGCTTCCAGGCTGTGGAACTTTCACGTCGGTGTACAGTTTCAGGACAGATGGAGCTCCGAATTCACTCACTCGGATCGCCCTCATTAGTTTAAACCCCGACATCCTACTGTGCTATACAGTAATAGACTTCACTTAACTCAGTATGTGACTCTTGTGTTTCGCTTCACTCATATATTTCATACAATGCAGCGCCACCCTATGGACAAAAACGATATAATTACAAATATATATAAAATGATAAATAAAAATCTCCCTGCAGGCAAAGGAATAATCCCTCCCACATCCCAAACCGAATTTCAGAGTGTATCCAAACAGCAAGTTATTTATACAAGTTTAAGCCTCTTTAATATTTTTTGACATACTTTCAAATAGCAAACCACGCGAGGGCGCTCTCGGTTTTATATGTGAATATATTCCAGCGAAAAAGTAGTTGGAAGAAACCATGTTACAGAACATGGGGGTTTGTTTGTTTTGAAAGGGCTATCCCGTATTTGACAAGCGAGCTTCGAAATTTGACCTTGTTTTTGTTTTTGTACAAACCCTCTAATGTTTAACTGTATGTTCGCTGATGTAATTATTAAACTACCATTAATCCAGTATGAGACGGAAAGAAATGGCCGGTGTTCATCCTTTTCAGCGTTGCCCTTTAATGTGATCATAACAAGACAGGGCGAGTGATTTGAAGTAATACATAATTTCTTTTATGTAATGCGAACAGTTTTTCTAATACATTAAGACTCGTTTTACTATATCTTAATAGTTTCTGCACATGTAATATGACACATCTCGTGCAGAACATCATCGTGCAACCCGACTAAATCAAAAACATAATGTCAACAACTTGCAAATATATTGTGCAGAGAGCACTTTTTTCATTTAGATCTTATAAAGTTACTTATCGGCATATAACTTGGACTTCGGGTTCAGAACGTCTCATTCAAAGAGCTCAATTAAGACACTCGAGCTGTCCTGATAGTTCCCATTCCTGCAATTCTGCAACCACAGGTAATAAAAAATGTTATGAGTGAATAGAAATAATTGTGACTTGTTTTACTCTTGTTTTTCGTCTCCAGGAAGCAGTTCTTTGTCTTTTAGGACTCACACTTGCGGACAATTAAGATCTGAGAATGTTGGCGAAAAGGTCTCGTTGTGTGGATGGGTCCAATATCGAAGGTGCTGATTTGTGTTGTTTTTGAAATAACGTTTTCTCCCAAAAATAAAATGTTTCTTTTTTTGTGTGTGTCCTAAACAGACAAGACCTGTTTGTTATTCTAAGAGACTTCACTGGCCTGACCCAAGTACTAGTACCTCAACAGGAAGTAAGCAATCTATTCATGGCATCATGTGCTTTTATTGTACAGCAATGTTTGTTGCACTAAATGTTTTTTTCTGGCCTTGTTTTCAGAGTGCCCGGAATTTGAAAGAAGTTCTGTGTAATCTCACAGTAGAGTCTGTCATCAAGGTAACTGGGAAAGTAAGGCAACGGCCAACAGGACAAGAAAATAAGGTGTGTTCAGTAGACTTCATATAATTATTTGCTTTAAAAAACCCACAATAATTACTGACTGATAACACTGTCCTGTATTTTAATGTTTCTGCAAAACACAACCTAATGATTTTCTAGTATGTTTTTTTTTCTGATGTGTGTTTCTGATCATTGTCATAGTTTTTCGAGATGTCCTAGTAATCATTTTGTTTCTAATAGGCGATGCCAACAGGAGATGTTGAAGTCCTTGCTGAGGATGTGAAGGTTTTCAATGTATGCCGGAAGTTGCCATTTGAGATTAAAGATTTTGTCAACGTAAGTAGAAACCCATTGCTCTGTCTTCACACACTGGTAATGATGCTCGTGTCAATTACGACAATGTTTTCTGTTGGACAGAAATCAGAGTCTTTACGCATGCAGTTTCGTTATCTGGACCTTAGATCGTCTTCCTTACAGAAGAACCTCAGACTGAGGTCCGAGCTTGTCATGAAGATGAGAGATTATCTCTGTAATAATCATGGTATGAGGATTGATAGTTCTGTTCCTTGAGTCCATCCATCCATCCATCTCACCTGACTAAATCCTCAATTGGGTTAAATTAACAGGGTGCATACGAAACCAATATGTTTATTTCATTTTCAGCACTGAATTTAAATAGTTGTACCCTTACATTATCAGTAAACCAGCCTGCATTGTCATAATGTGCCCATTAACCCATTCTCTGAACCGCTACTGAGTTTACCTGCTCCTTTTGTTTTGTTTTTCTTCTGTTTTGTAGATTTTGTTGATGTAGAGACACCGACATTGTTTAAAAGAACACCTGGGGTAAGTAGTATTCTTGAAATAGGCAATAATGAAATATTAGGGATAAAAAAACTGCAAGTGTTGCCTTACTTTTTGCCAGTGATACATTTTAAAACCCTCACATAAGTGAATTTCCGCAAAGTAAAGATTTGCTACAAAAAAATATATTTTTTGCATTTAAACTTGAGTATAAATGCAGTACAGCTAATGAAATAGCTTTCATTTAATAGAGTTAATCAACACAAACTGATTTTTTTTTTTTTATCCTAACCCGTGTCCACGTACAGGTGAACCATTCAAATTAGTTCATTTCAAGTAAAATCTTAACTTTGATCTGCCCTCTCCACACATTGCCATCAACTATGATTTGGTAAGATTGCGTTCTTTGGTCAAATGTGTTAAAAACACAAATGTTATTGTTTCTTATGGAGCCATTGGGTGCAATGACTGCGGAATATTTGAAATTGTTTACAGAAATGATTGGAAATATTGTACAGAACCTGACAGGCCAGGTGAATTGTACCAAGCTTCCATTATTGACAGTTTATAAAAGAAGTAGCTTATAAACACACAAAACGCAAGCTCGACAGCCAACCATTGTGTCTGACCTAAATTTGATTACAGTTGGTGATCCAAAGATAAAATCCGATTGCCATTTTGTTTTTATTGAGCAGCCTGCCTTACTTGCTGTAACATGCGGATGCCAATTAATTCTAATAGGACCCAATGCAAGAAGAGTAATCTGAATTTATGCCTGATTTATTGTGACAATGCTCAATAGTTTCCCCCTTGACATCTCTGTTGTTATTAGGGAGCCAAAGAGTTTGTGGTTCCATCCAGAGACCCAGGACGTTTTTATTCCCTCCCTCAAAGTCCCCAGCAGTTCAAGCAGCTGCTAATGGTGGCTGGTGTTGACAGGTGGGACCCTTCTTTTAGCTCACATTGTCATCACACATTTACTCAGCCTTCACTTACCTCATGATGAATTTAAGAAAATACACGAATCACTTCATATTCTTCTAAATCTATGCGGTAATGCACAACTCAAATGGGTATTATTACTGTCCTAGGTACTTCCAGATTGCTCGATGCTATCGAGATGAAGGCTCCAAACCTGATCGTCAGCCTGAGTTCACCCAGGTGGGATTAATAATTCTTAGTAAACAATCCTAATTGTGATTTCTGTGGCTGGAAACAGGATCTTTGTGCTTTCAACTCAGCCCGATAATGAATGTGACTTGACAGGTGGACATTGAGATGTCCTTTGTGGACCAGGCAGACATCATGTGCCTGGTGGAAGGTCTGTTGAAATACTCATGGCCTGCAGAGAAAGGCCCTCTCATAGTTCCTTTCCAAAGAATGACATATGAAGAGGCCATGAGAGAATATGGTGTTGACAAACCTGATACCAGATTCGGCATGAAGGTGAAGATTAAGTTGGCTTCTTGATGATATGAACACAACTTATACTGTTAAACTACAATTTCGGGCACAGTATAAATGACTAGATAATTGATGCTTGAATGTGTGAAAAAGAAAATTGAGCACTTGATTTTATATCGAGTACATCAAATTAAACTATCAGATATGGGAAAACCTTAAAGGGAAAGTTTGTATTATTTGATAACTATGTGTTGCTGTATTGTGTCGTGCAGGTAAAAACAAGTGTGACTGTCTGTTATGTTGAAATGATTTTGTCTATCAATAAAAAAAAAGAAAAAAAAACAAGGACTCTACCATTTTTCTCTCTTTTTTTCCACAAGGTTTTTGTTTTTTTGGGGTACCCTTAGCAGCAAAATGGCAGTTTTATTTTATATAATTAGAGGCACAGAAAAACACAGTGTCCCTTAACAGTTTCATTCATAAGTGTGCAATCGATGGCTAGGGTGTAATAAACGGTCAGTAATCCTAAAAATCACGTTTTCTCCTTCAAAATTGTGTTTTCTACTATAATTCATCTTTCAATACACACTGTTGCAACTTTGGTATTTTCACTTTTCAAAGGAACATTTGGTGAACATTTTCCATAAAATTTATTTAAAAAAAATAATTTTTAGGAAGTTGTATAATTTGTGTGTGCCCTGTATAATTAATGTTGACTTTGCTGAGTATGTCAACAATGCCTAGGATAAAAAGAGCTTGTACAACTAACATTGAATCTCTGTCATTTCATTTCATTTCAGCTTATGGACCTCAGAGATGTTTTCCTGTCCACGGATATCACTTTCTTCAAATCTGCTGTGAGCAAAGCAGAAAGCTCTGTTTTGGCCATTTGTGTCCCCAGCGGAACAGTAAGGGCAAATATGTTGAAACTAAAGTCAATCTTTTTGTTGGTTATTTTTAATCTATGTTTTTATCGCCTTTAACTATTTTCAGAAACGATTTAAATTGAAAGATATAGACAACTTAAAACAATCATCCAAAGCTCATTTTAATCAGGTAAGAGGATTATTTCTAATTATTTTGTTTTCAGACTAACAAACTTGGGAAAAAAATGTGACCGCTCCACATGAGGCTAGTCATGCTTACACCATTAACAATACCCTTTTCATGATAAAACATCCTTTGTGTGGTCCCAAGGAGGTGAGTGTGGTAATGATCAGAGAGGATGGAACATTGAAGTCTCCTCTGAAGAAGTTTCTGTCAACTTCCACCATTGACGTCGTTTTAATGAAGACTTCTGCCAAACCAGGAGACCTTCTACTCATAGCTGCTGGTCCCTATAACATTCTGGTATGAAACACGAGAGCCCCGCAGAGGTTAGATCAGGCATGTCAAACTCAGGTTGGCTCCTGGGCCGGATCCAGACATTATATTCGCAGGTGGGTACACTCCAAACTATAATCACCGATGAAAAAGGATCTTTACTAAACACAACACATTTATTCACAAACAATGGAAGAAATGGTTTTCATGTTTGGCACTAAATTTGTTAACAATTTTTTTAATTTAACAATTGAATATAATTCAACTTTACAACCAACTCCACTCACTAAACAAACTCAATTGGGAGCTATGAATAGAAAAATGCTTGGCTCATTCGTCATACTGCTTTGATTCAAATAAAAAAGAAACAATAAGCGTACATCCCTTCTCTTAAATTGCACTGCGGCAGTCTACTTGGTGCTGCTGGCTCTTAAAACTGTTTTTTTTTTGTTGCTTTCACCAGTGCATCAATACCAGGTGTCAAATCCTGAGTAGCAGCACATTTAACAATGTAATCCAAGTGTATGTTCGTTAACCTTGAGCGCTGCTTTGTTTTTATTATTGTTCATCACAGAGAACAACTGTTCCCAAAAATATGTAGTCCCAAACATGAATAGGACCTTTGTTGGCCGTCAACTTGTTTAACTTTTCCTGCCCCTAGTGGCTAAAAGGAGCACCTCGCTTCCTTTTTTCTTTTTTTTTTAAAAATATATTTTATATTATATTTTTATATTCTTTTGATAGAAATGAACTAGAGCCTTGCTTTTTCTTTGACATACTCAGAAATTTACAGCGGGCCGAATGTTTGACATACCTGGGTTAGATAGGTGTGATGTTACTCCTGCATGTTTTTGGTAGCATACTTTTTGTAACTAACATATTTGCCTTGTTTTCAGCGCCCAATGCTCGGTAGTCTTCGTTTACAGTGTGCAGAACTTCTGGAGTCATGTGGCCTGACACTCCGTGACCCATCAAACTTTCATTTCTTGTGGGTTGTGGATTTCCCTCTCTTCTTGACGAAAGAAGACGAGCCAGAGCGTCTCGAGTCAGCTCATCATCCATTCACGGCTCCGGTGCCAGAGGACACACAGTTACTCTATACAGAGCCAGAAAAAGTATGTTTATGTCACTTGTGTATTTAAAGTTATTTATGCTTGAGTGATATAATATTCTGTTATTTATTGAAAAGGATTTGTAATTACCTTTCTTTTTGGGCATACCAGGTCCGTGGTCAGCACTATGACCTTGTGTTGAACGGGTGTGAGATCGGAGGAGGTTCAATTCGCATCCACAAGATGTCAGAGCAACTTCACATTTTGAAGAATATTCTCAAGGTGATCTCCTGTAGGGGTTTTGCTTTAATTTGAATATATTAAGGGTTGAAAAGAATTATTCTTTGTTGAAATTGGTTAAGAAATCTGCCTCTTGATATCACTTGAGCTTGACCAGAGTTACTTTTGAAATTTCTCTCTTTTGTCTGAAGGAGCAGAAACTCACTACAAATTGATTTAATTTTAAATTAACTTATAACTTTGAGTTCTGAATCCAGAAAGAGATGTAACCAATGAACCAGGAAGAGTAATCTAAAACAAAACCATTGGTTGATGCATTAAAACATCAAGAAACAAGAGAAAGAAAAGGCAAGTGATACTGGGAAAATCCACCAATAAAAAGTTGAGTTTCTGGTAAAAGGAACCAAAAGGTTCCCAATATAATGCTAACAATTTGGGGAAACTCCTTCGTAAACAAATTTCTGCTAACTTACCCCAAGAAGCAACGGTATGATGTTTAATATGCCAATGGAAGTCCCGCAATGCAAGCTGGTGAGTTCCGCGCGGCTGACGTGCGAGAAGTCCAAGAGGGGGAATTCTGGTTAATCTCTTTTTAAAGGGGCAGTGAGGCTGGACCAAAATCACGCCTCTTAGACGTGATTCATTTTTTTGGGGGAAGGTGGTACCTTTCTCCCGATATCTGGGGGCCCTCGTTAATTGTGTTTGAAGCCAATGGGCAGAAATTTAGCGTAGTAAATTTGAACGCAGTAATATTCCCCAAACGGCACATTTACTAGTTATGGGAAAATGATCCCAATCAATACTTGGCCTTGAATGTTTTAATTGCAATAGGAAACGTTATGTTATCAGACTTTATTGTAACCCACTGCAGATATCTGGTCTCTGTCATTCCAAAGGCCGTAGTCCTTTGAACCCGGGTGACATGCTAATGTTCAGTTCTGTTTGTAATAATGGAAAGATAAAAGGAGAAAAGGTGGTCCTGACGAAACAAAAGTGTACGTAGCCTGATAGTCCAGTGGAAACAAAAATGTGAGTTTTGGAAAAGAAAAAGGGAAAGTCTTTTGAGTCTGTGGCCAACCGGGAAAAGGAGAAAAGAAGAATGGGGTAGTCGTTGTTGTGCTGGGCTTATTTGCCCTACACGTCTCACAAGCAACAATTTACTGGGCTTCATCTCAACCTAAAGATTGTGTTCTGCAGAGCTTGTTTTGTGCATCTGCAGTACATATATTTATTTTACTTATGTGTTTTGGGAATTGAAAATGTATACAATATGAAGAAAAATGTAATTGTCACCATTTTTTCATGCAGGAGGATCCAGCTCCTCTTTGTCACCTTTTGGAAGCTCTGGACTCGGGTGCACCACCACATGGGGGTATTGCACTCGGTGAGATTTCATTTCTAATGATGTTTTTAATTTTTAAAATATTGTGATTTCTGCCTATCTTGTTAAAAAATTGAATGTATTTGTTCAGCAAGTAAAACTGTATAAAGAAAATTTTTGATGCGATTTCATGTTGAATCCATCAGATTTATAAAGAAATACGAGCTATCAAGTATAAAAATTTGTACATTATTGAGTGTAAAGCAAGGTTTCTGACTACATTTGACTGTACTTGGAATAATTTTAATCATTCATTTATTTTACTCTTTAAGATATTTATAAAATTTCACGTGAGAAAAAGAACCCTTCTGAACTATCCCTATTGCATTTTTAGTTTTTCAATGCAAGTGTAGTCCTCAAGAACAAGACTGAAATACCAGTATATTCATCTGCTTTGATTCTGAGTGTCTCAAAACCAATTTGATGAAATTGATGTATATGTAAACAAATATAACACGAATTACAACATATACATGTAGATGTCTGAATGCATAATTATTCTATCTACCTACCTACCTAGTCTAAATCTAAGATGAAGCAAGAATAGGAATTGCGCTATAGCGAGGAATTACTGTACATCAATCACATACATTTGGTATTTGAAAACAATGGATGGATAGTATTACAATGTAACATTACTGTACTATGCGTGCATTTTTGTAGGTTTGGATCGGCTTGTTTCCATCATGGTGGGTGCTTCCAGTATTCGTGATGTCATTGCCTTCCCAAAGTCGTTCCGCGGACACGACCTGATGAGCCGTGCACCTGACTTGGTGTCAGAGGAGGAGCTCAAATCCTACCATATTTCAGTCAAGTGGCCTGCAGAAACAGGAGACAAAAATGGGCAAAGCGGCAATGTAGAGTAAAGAAAGATTGACTTTTACACATTTTTTATATTATCAAGACAACACACAAACTAACTACTGGGAGTAATCATGCTCCTTTGATGCTAAACTACACAATCATGGAACGTATAAGACCAGAAAATATAAAGTGTTCTACTGAATATAAAAAAGATTCAAATGATGATGACCATGAAGACATAATGTAATGTGTATTTTTAAAATTGCCTTAATTAAAATGTGCAATTATTGAAACTTCCATGACTTGCTGTTCATTACTTTAATGTGAGAGTGAATCACACGAATAGTCTCTGAGCAAGTCCAGCAGAAGGCATGAGTTACAGGGTACTGGAGGACGATGCAGTGCTGTTTACAAACCTGAATAGTGTATATGGTTAAAGATGTCAAATTCCACACCTGGGTGCCAGATCTAGCCAGCGACGTATTTTTATCATACACAAAATGGCGTTCTATAGTATGTCAACGATGTTAAACTGGGCAAGATCCAGACTTTCTGTGTTATGCTTTATCATTCAGCTTACATTAGTAACCTACCCTACGTATTGTAATACCGCACGATGAGGGATGTTTTGTCAAGACAACACATTTATTCACAAACAATGGGGAAAAAAGATTTTCATGTTTAGCATTAAATGTCATACTCGGAAAATGATGGTGGGCAGGATCCTAAAGTCAATTCTGTTATTCTGCTATCATATTCTTCTCATGTCCAATTATAGAGAGGTTCTGGCCAGATATTGAGCTCTTGATCACTCCTATCAACTCCACTTTTCTTACCACCTTTATCCAGGATTAATTTTACTTTTGGAATTGTAATACGAAACAAGAACGATAACAAAGCAATAAATCTAATTTTATGCATGGACAAAAAATATATCCAGAAAAAAAATCTATAAAAACTTTTAAATCCTCTTTTTAAAGCGTTGTCAACACATTTTTTTTGTTACATAATTAAATATGATAAACATTCCCTATGTGCAAAAAATACATGAACAATAATCTGCCAACTGTGTTGCGTTAAACATGTCATAATTATAATATTTGTGTTTATTATATGTATTTATTTTCAGTTTTTTTTCTCCGTATTTCTGCAGCACTTTTTTGTTCCCTCTAAAATCAACAACTTTTTATTTTTTTCCTGTCAACTTTGTTTGTAAAAAAAATAATTTTCAATTAAAAAAACGGACAAAAATAAATTATGCGATTATAGTCGCACGACGATGACGACAAGTACCAACCCGGAAGCGATGAGCGCGTCTGCTGACCCTGGTGGTCGTTAGAGCAGATGCGTGAAACAGAGAGCGAATTGTTCATGTCCATGTTTCGAGCCTGAAGAATGCCAGACTTGCTTGTTGTTTCAAAGCTCTAAGTAGGTTCAGTGAAGGGTAATGAAGGATCTAGCAAACGACACAATCGGAAGTTTGAATAGTTTAGTTTATGAAATGTTATTTAGCGATAACCAATTCAACGTTTGAATGGACTAAGCTAATGCCTTGTTTTTTTCGACAGCCATGCATTGGCACTGCATTATTTGATATGTAAGGGTATGGATCACTCGACAGGTTTTTTTCACCTAAATGTTGTCCCTGCGTCACCGAAGCCTTTGCGGTGATTTGTAAGGCTCGCAATAGCCACGTCGTAAACCGTGTAAACGCCATCCCCTGAATTGGATTTTTGTTTACTCAGATCACTAAATTAAGATCAGGGTTACGTATTGCCAACTATGGCTCCGATGGGTATCCGCCTGTCACCGTTTGGTGTGGCAGTGTTCTGTCTGCTAGCACTCGGCATTTTGTACCACCTGTACGCCGGGGTGATCTCCAGTCGACTCTCCGCCTTCAGGTAAGTTTCTTTCTAATATAATATACAGTTGCTTGATAGCCTGCCTGTGTGTTACGTTATTCTGGTATTGCAACGTGTAGATGCCGTGAATAGACTTTCTCTATACTTGCCATTTGCATGAAAACAAATACATACCCCTCAGCCAATTGCTCCCCATAATAATGTTTGCAATTTGACTTGTTAAACGATAATAAACCTTACAAACACATTACCTATGCAACTACTTTCGAGGCGATTGACCGAACAATAAGTCCCAGAATGTTTGTGTCCTGATGGGTGTGTCTTTTCCAGGATGTCAGCTCCACTCCCATTTTGTTCTTTATTTTTACAAGAGAGTGCTCTCTTAGTCTAAGGCTTTGTAATCTGTACGCAATGGAGTTCCATCAATTATCTGCACGGCTTATCCTCAGTAGGGTCGTGGGGGCAATTGAGTTCCATGTTCTCAAATATTTCATTTTCTTTCAGCCAGAGGAGAAACGTTAATTTGAGAGAACTTCTGGCTGTATCAGTGGAGGCTGCGGTTCTTGGAGGAAAAGAGGTAGTATGTGTTATTAAACAAGCATAAAAAGTCTCATCATTGTAGGTTGTAGCCAATTGACTATTTTGTTTGTTTTTTTCTAGGTAAAGAAAGTGCGAGAGGAGAACTCTCTGATGGAGAAGTCCAAGGGCAAGACCAAGGAAGGGGCCAACGAGCTTCTAACCATGGGGGACCTGCTCTCACATAGGAAAATGTACAATCTTATTAAGAACACCTTCCCAGAGATCATGGTGAGCATTTCTGCGATACAGATAGCTTCTGAATATACCTCTGAATACTTTTATTTTTTATTTTTTTTTAAATGACTTTCTGCATCCTTTTGGTCTGTAGCCAGTAAACTTATATTGACATTTAATTGTTTCAAAATGAAATCCAATTCAATTGTATATTTGTAACCCATTATTGTTTTGACTCACATTGTGTATGTGTAAGCACTTTTAGGCTCTCAAAAATATTTCCACACATCATACATTTTCAGTGATCAAAAATTCAGGGGACAATTTCCGGATCTATTTGGTGAGCAACGTATTTTATTAATGCTGTGCCAAAAAAATAACTCAAAGACACTTATATCCAACCATGCAATGTAGGTTTTATGGCCATGTTTTGAAATAAGGTATCCTAATAGCTATCTTTCTTAAACTAAATTGTAATCACTCTAAAATATTGTTTCTGGGTAACTGTTGCTTTGGTTTAGAAATTAGTATACCTACTTTGCACTTTTTTTTTTTACCTCTCCAGGTTAACAGTGAGGAACATGACAACATGGTAGACAAGACTGCATTTTGGAGTCGGGATATTCCAGCAGACATACTAGATAAGATCGACGGGCGCATGGAAGTCCCCGCCGAAACCGTGACTGTGTGGATCGATCCCTTAGATGCCACGCAGGAATATACAGGTTTGATATCTTCATCTTTTGAAACACTGATCCTCTAAATGGCTTGTAATTGGTTTTACAAAATAAGAGTTGGGTTGTTTGTCTTTAAATAGGTGATTATTTTGATTTATATTTTAACTTTCATTTTGTTATTTCTGCACCTCTGGATCTTTTTTTTCCATCCCCAGAGTCCCTGGTTAAATATGTGACGACAATGGTATGCGTGGCTGTGGGCAGTAATCCAGTCATTGGTGTCATACACCAACCATTCACTGGATTCACTGGTAAGTGCATTGTTTAAACTATGCAGATTATCCCAGTTGATTTTGGCACCAAATATAGCTATAAAGGCAATTAATTGCACACAGAGTAAGTACAGTTACTTGTGAATGTGACTCAAAGAAAAACAATTGCTGACTTGAGGATACTTCGAAAGCTGTGTTTATGTCGCACTTTTTGCAAGCAAAAACGACCCATGAAAAAAATGCATACCCAATTCTCTGAAAGACTCATTTTAAATATACATGATGTTCCGTAAGTTGTTGGTACTGTTAAGGATATAAAAACACATCTGGTAAATTCAGAATGCTTATAATCTCAATATTTACGTGGAATGTTCAAAAATGTTAAATGTGAGCACCGTTATCACACAACACACATGAAGCCAATGGTCATTTTTTGCCAAAGGCTTCCCAGCATTGCATTGTCAATGGTTGCAACAGCTTCAGTCATTCGGGCTTTACTGTTTGGTGCTATGTGGAACAAAGCTGTCTACGGACCAATCTTCGAAGAGCAACAGTCAATGATGAGACGTACTTTGACATGCTGGAAAACTGGTTAACAGATAAGTTGAGTGATAAAGAGTCTTCATTTTCCAGCAGGGTGAAAATGAGATTGCAAGCTTTCTGATTTTACCAGATGTGTTTTTATATACTAAAGTTTCCAATGTATTCAAAGTCGAAACATGCCAAAGACTTATGGAACACTCTGTATTACCTACTTTATGATTTTTTAACTTGTTTCTCTTTTATTATAATTATAATTATATATATATATATATATATGTATATATATATGTGTTTTTTGACATGATTAGCATTAATTTTAATTCTTGTTTATTATGTTACAACATATTTTCTAACAAATTTGGAGTGCTTAAAATGAGTAAAACCATTTTCAATAATTTAGCCTTTTTTTTTTTAAGATATAATTATATTTTTCTTGTATCCCACTTAGCAAACCGTTAAGTGTGATCCATTCATGGGCGAATTTGTTTGTCTGTGAAACTTGGCAATGATGTGGAAAAAAACGACTAAACGAAACCCCATTTTTAAAAATCGGTATTGTTTATCAGCATCTTTGTTGAAACAAATTGTTTATTAAATTCAAACTTGTACTCTTGGCTCCACACTTGCTGAAACATTGGAATTTTAATGACTTAATAATTGAATGGGTTTTATAATGTTGACTCTTTCGGGTCTAGTTTGTCTACTGGTAATGTATTAACCACAAGCAGACATATCACAAACTGGTCCACTTACATAAACGTTTTATTACTTCTCATCGGCAACTCTATTAAGCTACAGTCACCACAGATTTGGTCGTTAATAGCAGGATTGTACTTTCATTTGCATTAAGGGACAATTTGGTGGTTTTGGTTGGCATATTTTGTGTATGCATGAGAAAAATGAATTGTCCTTACAAAAGCCAATCACAAACCATGAGACAGACTTGCTTATCTGTGTCTCTTTCGCAGCATGGGCACTTGTAAATCACGGATCCAATATGACTCCTCGCTCGTCCTACAGTGTTAACCCTCCTAAAGTAATTGTGTCTCGTTCCCATTCGGGGAAGGTTAAAAGCTTCATTCAAGATGCTTTTGGTAACGGCACCACAATCACAGAAGCAGGAGGCGCAGGTAAGACGGTATTATTTTTTTATGATCCATCCTAGAGATAAGAAATAAATATTCATACAGTCAAATAAAGATCAATAGAAATGAAGCATTGCAGTGGTACTTCGTCTTACGGGCTTAATCTGTTCCATGATTGTGATCGTGTGACAAGGGAATCCAAGTATCCAGGCATCCTAAACACTTATAAAACACATTTTCCTGATCATTAAAAACCAATTCATATAGTAATTAAACATAAAAAAAAATACAGAAATGAGATAACTAAGATCGTAGTAACAAAATACAATGTGAGTTTATTGAGAACTTACCATGAGGCATTCGCCGTAATTAAGGTTGCTTGCGCCGAGTGGGGGTGGTGGGTTGGGGGTGAGGCAAGGTGCATTCACGGAGATCGCATAACTGTCAACCTTTCTTTATCATTTTCCACTTGTGTACGCCGTGTAACAATTTTCATACAGAGATTGTAAAAAAAAAAAACCCAATAACTCGTTTTTCCCATTTCGGCTGCAATCTGGGTCCGCTCAATCACTGGGATCATATTACAGTGTAATGGTAGATTGCTAATATTGTCACAATATTCTACATCGTCCTTACTGCTGTGAGTAAATGGGTGCCATGTTGTGTTAGTAAGGTTTATTATCACTTAATGAGGAGTATTTGCAATCATCAATAAGGGGGGTTATTGTCGCAGAAGTAGACAGGTATGAGATCAAGAGACTATTGATGATACATAAGCACGTACTGTAAACTTAAAGTTAAACTTACCATAACAAAAATGAACATACACACAATTTGTTTACAGTACAGTTGCTGTAGTAGTTTGCATGCGCGACCTGGACAAGATGATGCTGTCTCGAGCGGTCTCTAGTGGTCGCCTCTGCGACTGCTCGTGACCCAGATTTTCCTTGGTGTAGCGAGCAAAGTTTTTGTTGGCAATAATACTCGTATACCGAAATTCTCGTGTTTAGAGGTGCTTGTATGAAGAGGTACCACTGTATATCCCTGTATATTGAGCCATACATGAACAAGAACTACGACTTGGATTTTTTTTTAAGCTCTAAAAGGTATGATTTAATTAACATTCATGGGTAATTGTTGTCTTCTCTCATTTCAGGGTACAAGGTCCTGTCACTTTTGCAGATGCCATCTAGTGGTAAAGAGCCAGTTGACCAAGCAGATGTTTACGTCCACATCACCATGATTAAGAAATGGGACATCTGTGCTGGTGCAGCACTACTCTCTGCGCTTGGTAATCTCTTCATGATCAGTCTGCCTTCTGAAAGTGCCCACTGATTAATACCTTTTTTGAACATTACTGTAAAATCTTATAATACAGCGGTTCTTTTTAATTAAATTATTTCTGTTGGAGATGGTTGCTGAGTTTTACATTGTTTAAAGATAGGTTGTGTCGTTTAATGTGTCCTTAAAACATTGAAAGTAGAGTAATTTTTCTATGAAAGATTAACAATGCCCAACCGATTTCCAAGAGCCTTTTTATGTATATTTTTTTCCCTACCACATAAATCTTTTTATTTTATTTTTTACATAGATGTTCAGGGATGTGCAAAAAGTTAGGAACCAGGAAAGAAGGGAGGTGTAGAGGAGAGTGAATTTTCGTTAGTGTAGTTTGACAATGGCGAAAATAAGAAATGGCCCATTTCAATTACAGTCCAAACGAGATTAAAAAATAAGTTTAAGTTTAAGTTTTTAGAGTGCTTCTAAGAAAAACACGTAGTAGCACGCGCCACACGGGGAGCTTGACGGAGGCTGCTATGATGATTCTAGCCAGAAAATAATGTAATATTAATAGGATGCTCTACATTTTCTTTTCATGGTGATACTAATTCCAAACTCTTAAATAGGTTTTGATACCAATACCAGGGACAGATATGCCAAATATCTAAAATTTTACTTCCTTCTCCCCAAAATGGCTGCCGTTGTTAAAGAAATACCTTCTAGAAATACATATTTCCTCTATATTGCTCATTGCACTATTGTTACAATGAACTATTTTTTCATTGCATTTTTATTACGACTTAGTCCACTTTTTCTAAGCAGTATGTTGTTGTTTTTTTTGGGACTAATTATCCCGATAATCTTTTACCTCGTTTTTCTTAAAAAACTATATCTGCAGCATCATTTTGGTGTGATGATTTGGAAGAAATATATCCTATGTTATGATATTATTACAACAGTTACAGTCATTTGCAAAAGTTTAGGCATCCTTGATCATTTTCAAGATTTTCCTTTATAAATCATCGGTTGTTCGGATCAGCAATTTCTGGTAAATATATCAAATAGCTGACAAACACAGTGATATCTGTCAAGTGAAATTCAGTTTTTAGGATTTACAGAAAATGTCCACTAACTGCAGGTGCAAGTAGGCAGGTGCATAATTTTGGGAACGTCAATTTGTAGAAGATCCTCATTTTGCAGAAACAGCCTATAAACGTTTCCTCTAACTTCCAATGAGGGTCTGGGTTCTAGTTGAAGGTATTTTTGACCATTCTTCTTTACAAAACATCTCTACTTCAGTCAGGTTTGATGGTTTCTGAGCATGGACACCACAGGTTTTCAATAATATTCAGGTCTGGGACTCAGGTGGCCATTCCAGAACATTATACTTGTTCCTCTGCATGAATGCCTTAGTTGAATTTTAGCAGTGTTTGGGGTCATTGTCTTGTTCAAGTAGCCATCCCCGGCCCAACTTCAGCTTTGTCACTGATTCTAGGACATAGTATCAGCAGACTTTTGCGAACAGACTGGAATCCATGCAACCATCATCTTTAACTAGATTGCCAATACCTGCACTGGCCACACAGCCCCATAGCATGTTGAAACCACGACCAAATTTTACTGTGGGTAGCAAGTGTTTGGCTTGGAATGCTGTGTTCTTCTTCCGCCATGCATACCGTCCCTTGTTATGTTCAAATAACTAAATTTTTGTTTTATCAGTCAACAACGCCTTTTTCCAAAATCAAGCTGGCTTGTCCAAATGTGCTTTAGCATACCTCAAGCGACTCTTGTTTAAGTAATTATTGTACACTTTCTGTAAATCCTATGAACTTCATTTCACTTCTCAGATATCACTGTCTTTGTCTGCTATATGATATACAGTATATAACTGAAATTGCTGATACCAACAACCAATGATTTTTAAAGGAAAATCTTGAAAAGGATCAGGGGTGCCCAAACTTTTGCATACGACTGTATATGTTTAACACTAAGAAAAACGTAGTGGTCATTAGAGGAATCAATCTATCTCGTGCTCTATGTTGACAATAAATATTTACATCCATTGATTGTTAGATATTAAACAGTTGTGTTCCTACCAAATTTGTACAACAAAGTTATGAATGCCATTTTGTTTTTTGCAGTTTTTAAAGTGATTACATTGTCAAAGAACCACTTTAAACCTAAAAATACCACGCTTAAATGGTACTAGCTTTTGATTTCTTTTTTTTTTTTGAAAATACAACTTTTAATATGGTGGTCTTCTTTCAGCATTACTGCTGCTTTTGTAACTGTAAGTATGAAAACTGTTGTTGAACTTGTCACAGTTTTCCATATTATGAAATACATTTCTCAAAAGTACAAAGGAATTAGTCAAACATACCTTTGGATCTTCCACTGTTGTGTCCTGGCTTTCCAATGTGTGGTGCAGTTGGCACTAAAACTGCTAATTTTATTTAATATTGAACAAATACTAATGAAATTTCATGGGATTCCAATTCCTTATTTTGACTATTATTGTTCACGGTTCTTGGTTGTTTTGACCATTACATCATTGTCCCTCTCTGCCAATCGTGTTGCTGTTCTCCAATTCCAAAGCCCTACAGTATATGGAAATGTACTAAAAAGATGGGGCTCAGGGAGGGATTTCTCTTATCTGAAGGCTTCTCTCCCAGTTCTCCTTGCAAGTTCGAAATCCATTCATGTTTTCTCTCCTTATTTTGAGTGTCTTTACTAAAGTTTAAACTTAATAACAACACATTGACTTGTCCCCTTGCTTTGTAGGAGGCCACATGACAACTCTTAAGGGAGAGGACATAGACTACAGCGGGAATCCTCTCAACAAAGGAGGACTGGTGGCCAGCGTCAATGTTGACCATCAGGCCTTATTGAAGAAGCTGCCAAACTGGGACCTTGATAAGCAGTAGAAATCTCACCGTGACCGGGTCATTTTGTCAGGTTTAGGAATGAAAAGTGTTTTTCCAGAAGAGAGTTCACTACAAACGTTACCAACCTCAGAATGGGACCGACAGCTTCTGCCAGTCACGATTCAGTAAAAAGACCTCGTTTTCTTGTACTTTGATACTTTACATAAATCTGCATGATCATGAATGTTGTTCTTCCCTTTTGTCTGACCATGGGCACACTGGCAAAATGTCTAAAAACGTTTTTATTCTACTTTGTCATCCAGAAGTTTGCATCTCTACCCACACGGTTTTAATTGGATCTTTTCATGTATGAACATCTTGATGTGACTGACAATCCTCACACAGCTCTTTTGAATAAGTCACTGTCATTTTGCTTTTAAAATATAATTTACTTTGGGTTGTGTTCACATCCAGACCCTGGAAAAAAAGTAACAGGATTTTGGCATGCATGTTTTCCCATAGCTTGAAATGTTGATCTCTATCTAAAAGTGCTTTTGTCCAATTTTTTTTAAATTAATATTTAAAGAATCTGTGTGAATTGTTGGGGGGTAAAACAGGAAAATATTTTTCACACATATTTCTTGGGGAGGGGAAGTTACTTTATTTAGTGTCAAGTGTTATGAGACTAATGCTGATATTCAAAGAAAATAAACTTGAAACAAAGGTGTGTGTCAAGTCACAATTGTATGCAGTGCTCCCATGCTACAACAGGGTTTATCTTTCATGGTTCTGCTAATTCACGGATTTTCATTGTGTTGAACAGTCTTAAAAGTTGGAGTTATTGGTCAAAAATAAATAGTTTACAGCAAAGGTTTAGTTTTGGCTTGGACGCACGCCATAAATGTCTCATCAGTATTTTGCAATCATTGTTTAGTCCCCACCAATATTATGCATACGAATCAACACTACCATTTTGTGCATATGACAAGCCCTATTATTCTCTTAATAATTATAATAATCTACATTTATTTTTTCCTTTTTAATGTATGCAACAACAAAAAATCTTGTGAATTGTATTTTAGTCTATGGCTGCCTCTTATTGAAGCAAGACTATCTTGGTGCGTGAATAAACTGCTACAACCAACACATTAGATTTGAGATGTGGTAAAAGTTAGCCATTTCCAGACTAAAAGGAGCACATTTTTATTTTTTTAAACTAGCGAAGGACTCCGTTTCGTGGATAAAATGGAGAAAGCGGGAACATCTTCCGCATTTTAATGTTGAAAGGTTGGCGTGAAAGGTTATGTGATCCCTTTTAATAATGCTCTAGTTTGGGTATGTCAAACTCAGTTTGGCTCTGTGGCTGGATTCAAACTTTCTGTCCTCAGGCAATAATAGTAAAAAAAACAAAAAACTTCCTATTTCTAGCTTTGTTTCTCAGGATTTTTTAACATTCAGCATACTTTAGCAGACTACTCTTCATAATATAATCACAGATGACGAGGGATCTTTTCCAAGCATAACACATTTATTCATAAACAATGGGCAAAAAGATTTTTCATGTTTGGCACTGAATGCATCAAGAGGTTATTTTAAAAGTTGAATGAATCCACTTTTGTACCTGAATTTATTCAGCCCTATATACAAACTCAAGTGGGAGCTGTGAAAAATGTAAATTTTTTGCCTGAATTGTACTGGTTTGAAATCAAAAGAACAACAAAAAAATTTAGCAGTGCATGTGCAATAACAAACAGCATAAGATCAAACTATTATGCTGGGCCTTCAAAAGATAACCGGTTTAACTAATATCCCCAACTCTCCTGCCCCACTGAACTGTTTCCTTTTCATCATCCGCTCCCTGGTTTACCCATGATCTCCGGTCTCTGAAAACCAAAGGATGCCAACTGGACCAAATGTAAATGTACCTAAGCCCACCCCTTGCCTGCTTGATTCCCTCATATTTGGTCAAACCCCGCCTCTCTTCTCATCTCCCTCTCATATTTCGGCTATTATCCATTCCTAATCTCCCTCCGGTATTGTCCCCACTGCCCTCAAAAGTGCTGCCTTCACACCCATTCTGAAAAACTCCGTTCAGACCCCACCGACTTCAATAATCTCTGACCTAACTCCAACCTACCATTCATATTCATAATATTTGAAAAAGTAGTCTTCTCCAACTTCATTGCATCTCACTACTAACAGTTTATTTGAGCCCTTACAGTCTGGTCTCGTCCACAGTGCCCTCTCTAAAGATGACACCTTCCCTCTCTCTCTCCATTGACAGTTCCTTAGTTTTTCCCACCCCACCAAGTCAAGTGTCTGGGTGTCATCTTCGACAGCACACTTTTCTTCAACTTTCATACAAATAAAATCACCTGGTCTGCTTATTTTCACCTGTGCTCCATCAAGTGTCTTCCTTACCACCTACATCACTGCCATCCTCGTCCATAGCATTGTCACTTCCTGCCTTGAGTCTTGTAAATACCTCCTCTAGGGCCTACCCCTAAAGTCCCACCATTAAACTTCAGCTGGTCCAGAAGACTGCTGCCCGCATTATCACCAAAATCCCCCTCTGACCTCTGTCCTTCAGGAATTAAAGTGCCTCCCGATCAACCTAAGAATCCCCTACAAAATCCTTCTGTACACCTGTAATGCCATCTATAACCTTGCCCCTCCCTTATCTCACTGTCCTACCGATTACCATGCCATCCGGCACCCTCAGATCTTCCTCCTCCCGTCATCTCACTGTACCTGTTGCCTATCTCAGCTCCATGGAGACCAGAGCTTTCAGCTGCTCTACCTCCCAACTCTGGAACTCATTTCCACCTGACCTCTGAAATTCCACTACCCTGTCCATCTTCAAATCCAAACTCAAAAACAATTTTTCTGACTTGCCTACCCATAAAATACTGCCTCACATCCCCCCGCCCTTTTTAAAAAATGTATTCTGTTTTTTTTTTGTATTGCTTGTGTCATCATAGTTTTATTGTCATTTTATGTTCCATGTACTGCCACCCCGGACTGACCAACACGGTAACGGACCCCAGCCTGCCCCCGACCAACGAGTACGGATCGATCTTCGTCATAAGACCCGTGTCGCCACCTGGAATGTCCAGACACTCCTTCGCCCCGGAGCTGCCACCCTGCTGTCCCGAGAGCTCTGTCGCTATAACATCACCATGGCAGGGCTCTGTGAAGTACGATGGCAAGGCAATGGTGAGACAACAGCTGGCAACCATTGCTACATCTGGAGTGGCCCCGAGAGTCGGACCGGCCTTTACGGTGTGGCTCTTGCCATTCCAAAAGCCCTCCGGAGGTCCCTCATCAGCTGGACACCAATAAGCGACAGACTACTGTCTGCTCGATTCCTCCACCATCACGGCAAGATGACAGTGATCGTCGCCTACACCCCCACCGATGTCGCTGATGAGGATGCGAAGGACGCGTTCTTTGACCAACTCCAACAGGCTGTCAACCAAGCCCCACCACACGACGTCACCATCATCCTCACTGATGCCAACGCCACTCTATCCAGCAATGATCGGTCCCCCGGCTCACCTGTCGGCACCACCTTCGTTGACAGCACAACAAACGACAATGGCAACCGCCTCCTCCTCCTCTGCCACCAAAACAACCTTTGTGTTGCTGACACCTGGTTTCCCCGGAAATGCATCCATCACTGGACGTGGTACAGCCCAGATGGCAGAACCAGGAAGGCATTGGACCACATCCTGATATCACGACGCTGGAAGTCGTTTGTAACCAACTGCCGGGTGTTCAGAGGAGCACAGCTTGGCAACACAGACCATCGTCTGCTGGTGGCCCAGCTCAAGCTAAAGCTCCGAGCCAACCAGCACAAGACTCTGCCTCGCCTCGACTCCTCCCGACTCAGCGACCCCAACATCGCCAGAGACTTCAGTTGCTCCATCCGCCGCTCTCTTGATACCCTGGCTCCTCACAAGCTGACAGACTGGGCGGCCTTCAAGGAAAGTGTCCTCCAGTCTGCTCACAATGTCCTCGGACGCCCGCGATCCTCCCCGAGAAAGCCCTGGATATCAGAGAGGACACTAAACATCATAGACCAGCGGCGTGAGGCCCGACTCCGAGGCGACCTCACAGAGTATCGGAGACTGAATCGCCTGCGCAATGTGGCCATTGCTGAAGATAGGGAGAGGTTTTGGCAGGCAGAAGCCCAACAGCTTGAGTCCGCGGCCAACAACAACAACATGAGCCGCGTATTCAGTCTACTACGCCAAGCCCGTAGCGGCCCACACATAGAGACAGCCCTGGTAAAGGACTCAGACGGCAACCTCATCATGACAGAAGCCAACTGCCTCGAGCGCTGGAAGGAGCACTTTAGCCTCCTCTTGCAGCACAGCACCATCCCGGCTGATCCCACCCTCCTAGGGGCTGCGAGCACAGCACCTCCTAACGACACCTGCTGCACAGACCCTGTAACACCCGAGGAAGTGAGAGCTGCTCTGAAGAAGCTGAACACCAAGAAAGCCCCCGGCATCTGTGCCATTACCGGCGAGATGCTCAAGGCCGGCGGTGATGGCATGGTGGAGTGGCTAACCCGCCTATTCAACCAGGTGTGGGAATCGGAGCAGCTGCCCACCGACTGGACCAGAGGAGTCATCTTGCCCTTCTGGAAATGCAAGGGCGACAGGCTTGTCTGTGGAAACCACAGAGGCATAACCTTACTCTCCATCCCGGGCAAGGTCTTTACCAGGATCTTGCTCAGCCGTGCCCTTCCAGCAATCAGAAGCTGCCGCCGTCCCCAGCAGGCTGGCTTTATGCCCAACCGCTCCACAACGGACCACATCTCTGCCGTCCGTTTGCTGATAGAAAAGACCCGTGAATTCCGTAAAGATCGCCATCTATATATCGGATTCATTGATCTGAAGGCCGCCTTTGACACTGTCTGCCACTCTTCACTGTGGAACATCCTCCAAGCTCTCAGAGCACCACCCAAGATCATAGCCCTGTTCAAGCTGCTCTACAGCAACGCAGAGAGCTGTGTCCGTATCAACGGCATTGACTCCGACTGGTTTACTATCTCCAGCGGCGTTCGTCAAGGCTGCGTGGCTGCTCCCGACCTTTTTAATTGCATCATCGACCATCTGATGTTCAGGGTTAGTGAGCGCATCCCCGGAGTGTCTTTCGGCAACTACCACCTGACTGACCTGGAGTATGCTGACGACACCATCATTCTCAGCACTTCCTACAGCCAGCTGAGAGACGCTCTGGGCATTTACAGCGAAGAGGCAGCGCGGCTTGGCCTGCAAGTGAGTTGGACGAAAACCAAGTTCATGTATGTCGGTGATGGACCAGATCCACCTCCCATCCAAATTGGTAGCGACATCGTAGAGCCTGTCAAGAGCTTTGTATATCTGGGGTCCATGGTGACAGACAATGGGGACCTAAAACCAGAGATTCTCCGCAGAAGAGCCCTGGCAGCATCTGCTCTGCAGTCTCTCTGGAAACCACTCTGGCGGCACCAGACCATCGCACGCAAGACGAAGCTCCGCATTTACAACCTCGCCGTACTCCCTATCCTGCTTTATGGCTCAGAAACATGGCCCCTGAACGACACCCTGGCCACAAGAATCGATGGTTTTGATAGCAGGGCTCTCAGAACCATCGAGAACATCAGGTGGCCCCAGCGAGTCTCCAATAAAGAGCTCAGAGCCCGCACGTGCCAGCCCCAAGCATCTTCCTTGGTCGCACAACGCCGCACCGGCTGGTTTGGCCATGTCCTTCGTCTACCACCAGACCATCCGACACGAGCCATTCTCCAGTTTGACCCAAAGGCCGCAGGCTGGAGACGACCACGAGGGAAACCCCGCACTCGATGGCTCGACGTCGTTGCGGGCGACCTCCAACAACACGGAGTTGCCGTAGAGGATGCAGAACAGCTGGCACAAGACCGCCAGCATTGGAAAAACCTGGTTCATCTGGTCGGCTCAACGCACAGGGACGGGACCCCCCGACCTTCGCTGGAGCAATAAGTAAGTAAGTAAGTAAGTACTGCCACCTTGGGTTATCCTGAAAGGCACTTTGAAAATAAATGTGTTGTTGTTATCATCATCATTATTATTATTATTATCATCATCAGCATCATCATCATCATCATTATTAATATATTCTTACTTTAGTGTCTTCTAGTGGTCACAGGGAGTATTCGTTAAATAGAAGAAATCATAACTTTTGATTGTGCAGGTAGATAGGCAGATCGGCAGGACGTACATACCCAGATGCAGGTGGATAGGAAGGCAGCAGTTAGGTAGGCAGACAGGTTGGAGGTAGATTGATAGGTAGAGAGGCAGGCAGGTAGATAGGTAGGTAGATACATAGGTAGATTTCTCGTTAGGTAAAAATACAGTAGATAAGAAGATAGCGAAGGTGGCAGGTAAGAGGTAGATAGGCAGGTAGGCGGGCAGGCAGATAAGTAAATAAGTAGGTGGATAGATAGGTAGTTAGACATGTAGATAGTTAGACGGGTAGGTAGATAAATAGGTAGGTAGATGGATAGGTAGGTAGGTCGTTAGATAGACAGGGAGGTAGATAGGCAGGTATGTATCTAGGTAATTAAGTAGGTAGTTAGGATTGCTTTAAAGGTAAAATGTTTATCTAATTCATCTCATTATTACATTGGCACTTCACATTAATCTGAAACAAATGATTTTGCCTACTATTTAAGTCACCTTTTACACATGCAGGTGCCCCTCAGATAGTGTTGGTCACAACACCGTGTCTTCACAAAAGGTTCTCAGATTTTTATTTTTATTATTTTCATATTGCAATCCACTTGCGCATACAGGATTTGCTGTTTGTATCCAACCACCTTAAAGTGTTTATATAATTAATCTCACCAATACATTTAGATAGATAGATAGATAGATAGATACTTTGTTCATCCCCGAAGGGAAATTCTGTACTTTCTCAATGCATTCATTAAAAACTATATATTTGAAAATTAAGTCATGCGATGTAAAAAAACAAAACAAATACAACAGCTGTTTCCTCCTATTTGTTTTAAGTTTTTGTTTGTTCGATAAAAGTGGTTTTGATTGAATGTGTCTTGAATAGGGTATTAGAGGCAAACTAGCACCTCGTTCAGATGGATACTCATTTTTTTGTATTGCCCTTTAGTACTAAGAAATGCTGCTTGAACATGTACAAAACATTCAATGTGCATTAAGAAAATTTAAATTAATAAATAGACATGAAATCATTCGATTAAGTTATTTGAAAGGGTTCATGACGTGACTATTTCTAGTAGGCGCATGCACAGAAGAGGCGGAGTTGAGCCGCCTGTTGTTAATTAAAGCTACAGTACTAGAAAAAAAATGTCCGCCGTTTATAGTCTGAAAGTTGGTATTTGTAGTGCGGTTGTGCTACCTGGTCGAGTTACTTATTGTGTATATTGTCAACCTTTTGGTTCTATGGTAACTGCCATTTTAGTAGAAACTGTGTGGACAGGTGTATTTTTTACGTTTTTTTTCCCCCCTGTTTCCTATCTTATGAGCCACTATTGGTAATGGATACAATAGCTGGCGACAATTGCATTTTTCCTTATATTGTATACATTTTCAATTCAAAAACACATAAGTAAAATAAATATATGTACTCTAGATGCACAAAACAAGCTCTGCAGAACACAACCTTTAGGTTGAGATGAAGCCCAGTAAATTGTTGCTTGTGAGACGTGTAGGGCAAATAAGCCCAGCATAACAACGACTACCCCATTCTTCTTTTTTTCATATCTCCTTTTCCTGGTTGGCCACAGACCCAAAAGACTTTCCCTTTTTCTTTTCACCGGGAATGGGGTGCTAGTCACCCTACCCACTAGTTCTGTAAAGGACACCCAAACGCACTACGAAGACAAATAAAGGAAAACAACATGACGGCCCTCCGAGAGGCGGGGTCGGAGAAGGGCCAAAACGGACAGACCTCACGGCAACGACTGGAATGGAATTTGACAAATATTTGAGAATACTGAGGAAATGCAGGTGTGGGTGGGAAAAGGTAATGTCTTTCAGGGGTCTGCGCATCCACCAAGGAAAGATGAAGTGCCCGTCAGGGAATAAGCAGAAACAGTGCACTGCATCTGCAGGTTAGACACCAACAACCAAAAGCCAGGTCTCAAACCACAGAGCAAAAGAATCCAGTGCTGCTGAAGAAAGGCAGAAGGAGGAAAGGCAGGTTGTGGAGGGGGCCCCCGAGGAGATTGGAACCAGGAACACACCCGGAACATCAACAAGCAACAACCAGCAAGCAGCCAAAAGCAAGGGGAAGAAAGAACCGGAACGAAGGCAAGTCATTACGTGGCCAAGAGCCAATGAGTCTATAGTCTGGGAGAAGTTGGACACTGATATAACCATACTTTTGGAGCATTCTTTCCGTGGCCAGGTAGAGACAAGACTTAACACCTTAGGAGACATCCTGTACGAGGAATGCAGTAGCCGTTTTGGGGTGGTGGAAGAGAAGCGACGAAAAGCGCCCAAGCAGAAAGGGAGGAGAGAACGAGAGATTGAGCAATTGATGTTGAGGCGGCGCCAACTCCGAAAGCAGTGGAGGAAGGCAAGACAAGAAGAGAAAGAGGGCTTGAAGTCACTGTGGGAGGAGGTGAGGGGCAGCCTTACCAACTTAAGAAGAGCAGAATGGATTTCCCGTCGCGGAAGGAGAAGGAGAGAATCAACTTTTTCAAGAACCCCTTTAAGCATGCAAAACAACTGCTGACAGACAAAAGGAGTGGAAAGCAAAGACAGAGCTTGTGGAGCATATGAGGGAACAATTCAGCGACCCAGCAAAAGCCATCCCGCTGGAATCCCCGGGGTATGATCCCCAGCCAGCTCCCCCAGTCATCCCCTTCAACACTGCTCCCCCCCAAACTGAGTGAGGTTAGGGAGGTGGTTTGGAAATCAAGAGCAGCCTCAGCCACTGGCCCGAACGGCGTATCATACAAGCTGTACAAGTATTGCCCGGGCGTCCTGAAAATCCTGTGGAAACTCCTGCAGGTGGCCTGGAAGAAGAACACCATTCCTTCAGAGTGGCAGAGAGCGGTTACGATCTTCATCTTAAAAGAACAGAACTCTAACACAATCAGCCAATTCCGGAGCATTGCACTTTTGAACATGGAAGGAAATATGTTTTTTTCCATCATGGCCAAGAGGTTGACCAGCTACCTCACAAGTAACAGCTATATAGACACCAGCTGCCAGAAGGCTGGTGTCCCAGGATTTTCAGGGTGTGTGGAGCACTCTGCAGTAATTTGGGAGCAAATACAAATGGCAAGGAGAGAAAAGTGCGACCTCCATGTTGTGTGGCCGGATCTTGCCAATGCGTACGGGTCCGTCCCGCACCAGCTGATCAGCTTCGCCTTGGACTTCTTCCACACGCCAGACTGCATTAAAGGCATGGTGGCCAAGTACTTTGCAGACTTGCAGATGTGCTGTGCTCACCGGGACTTCACTACAGGATGGCAGCAGCTTGAAGTGGGGATAGCAATGGGATGTTCGATCTCTTCTATACTGTTCATCGCGGCCTTCGAAATCATCCTCATTGGGGCTGGGAAGATGGTCCGCGGAGTGAAACTGCCATCTGGCCAAAGGCTACCACCGTTGCGAGGCTTCATGGATGATGTCACCACCATTCTCCGGACAGCAGCGTGCACATCAAGACTGCTGAAGAGGAATAATGAGCTTGTAGGCTGGGCAAGAATGAAGATCAAGCCCTCTGAGTCCTGAAGCCTGTCCCTAAGGAAAGGTATCAGGGACAACCATACCATCTTCACTGCAGGAGGAGAGCAGATCCCGCTACTAGTAAAGCAACCCATCCGTAGCCTAGGGCAAACTCTTATATTAGGAAGTGGCTGGGGCTGCCAAGATGCCTCTCAGACGTGGGCCTGTTTGGTCGGAACATACTCCAACTGCCGCTGCATTCCATCAGCCTAGAAGGAGAAGGCCTGGATGGTTTTGGAGTTGAGAGAGTCCTCTAATCATCTTGTTAGATCAGCGGGCACCAAAGTTGAAACAGGAAGAAGGTGGAAGGTAGAAGAAGAGGTTGACCAGGCAATCGGCAGGTTAAAACATCGCAAAGTGGTCGGCAGGGTCCGAGTAGAGCGAGCAGGTCTTGGCTGGAGCGACGTGCCCCTCTTTTGGTCAAAGGCTTACAGGTGGGAGAGGAAAGAGATGGTGGTGACGGAAGTGATAAGGACTGAGCAGGAACGCCATACCATCAAAGGGGTTTCCCAGAGCAGACAGGGCATCTGGACAACTTGGGAAGGGGTCATGGACAGGCCTCTGTCGTGGCGCGACCTGTGGAAGATCCCTCAAGCCAGGCTCTGCTTTCTGATCTGGGCAACGTACAACACACTACCCTGCCCCCAAAATCTACATCTGTGGTTCGGCACTGATGCGATCTGCCCCCTCTGTAGTACCATCAATGCGAGCCTTCAGCATATCCTCTCAAGCTGCAAGATGGCACTTTCCCAAGGCCGCTACAGGTGGCAGCACGATGCCGTCCTAAAGAAGCTGGCAGAGGTAGTCGAAGGTTGCAGACAGAAGGCAAACAGTCAGCCAGCTCCTCCATCAAATCACCTCATCCTATTTGCAAGGGCTGGCGACAACGTTTGCAAAAACACCAATGCCCCTCGCTCGCTACACTCTGGAAGGCTCCTCTCGCCCGCCAGCGAATGGAGGATGAAAGTTGTGGTCTTCCTGGTTGAGCTCACTGTCTCTTGGGAGGAGGCAATAGAGGCAGCATACGAGAGGAAACTGGCGAAATATGAAGACCTCGCAGCCGAGTGCAGGGAGGCGGGCTGGAAAACAACAGTATGCCCAGTGGAGGTGGAGTGCAGGGGTTTTTTGGGCTCCTCAACCTCCCGCTTGCTCAGAGACCTTGGATGCACAGAAGCGGGCAACCGGAGAGCAACTAAAGAGCTGTCAGAAGAGACGGAAAAGGGCAGCTTCTGGCTCTGGCTGCGGAGGAATGACAGGAACTGGGGGCCTTCAAGTAACACTTAGGGCATCAGTGGGGTTGGCAGGGAGATTTCCCAGCCATCGCTACGCCACCGGGAGATGTCCTGAGGTTAAAGGAGCGAAACATCAATGACCGGTGGTCCCCAGCTGATGACCCAGTCAGGCCTGAGTGTTCAGGGCACACAAGCATTCCAAAGGCGCAGGAGGAGGCGCGTCAGGCAGAAATGCCCAGCAGGAAGACCACCATCCGGTATTTCCATTTATTTAGTTAAAATGCAATAAAAAGGTTTCTTTTTTCCCATTTCAGTGTTTAAGGCCATTTCCCGAGCTTTTGCCCGCGGAAAATACATAAAATTTGCCTGCTCCGCTTATACAAGTGTGACGGCATCATCAAGCGACAGTAAATATCAAAATGGCAGTGGATTATTTAGCTTGTATTGATTTTTTCTAAAAAAATGAAATTATCAGCTAGTAAATAATGCACATTTTATTTAACTGTTTAATTGTGCCTCGAAGGAAATGAAGTGCGAGGGGGGAAAATGCACTCCTTAATGAAGCAGCAGAGGGCGCTCTGTATACGCAGGATTAGATCAGTCTTGCAGAATGTAAAACGAAAACGGATAATGTGCTTTTTTGTAAAGCTTGCATGTTAGATTATTTCTCAAAGTATTGATCTTATTAATTTACTTTATTTATAAAGATATTTTTAAGTTTGATAATTGCATAAATATTAAAATATTTGTAACCCACCTCACTGTTTCTAACCTAACCTAATAAAATACGAACAAAATGATCTGCCATTAGCCAATGATTTTTAATATTGATTTTCTTAATTTTACTATATTGTACACTCACTTTCTTAATTTTACTATATTGTACACTCACTTGCTTGTGAGAATTGATGGGTAGAGTAACGAAACATTTTTTGTTAAGGACAGATGAGATAGTTTGCTCGTTTTTAATTTTTTTTAGGAAAAGAAGAAATGTGAGTCATTTAAAAAATATTGTATATTTTTTCCCCACTTTGAACAAGTCAAGTGGTATGAAAAAACTTTCTCTGAAGAAAAAAAACATTAATTTGAATACTAGGCAAAAAATACATGAACTGTCATATCAATATTAGTTTTTATTAAAAAAAATCAAAGGTTGAGAAATGTTTAATTCTTTCACACAGTGAAATCCCCAATTAGGTCGGCGCCATGTTGGTTTGCCATCTTGCCGTGTATCACCGGCCCTTGCTCTTACAAAACAACACAGTGCCATCTAGTCATCAAATACTGTACACATTATAGGCTTGAATACTGTGAATTTGGAAAAATACTGACATCTAAAGCAATAAAACTGCAAAGTTGCGTGTCTGTTTACTATGTTTTTTGGAGCTAGTTAAGGTCTGAAATGTTCCAGCTTTAGCTCGGTAGCGTAGATGGTAAGGCGCCTGCTCTGAGACTGGGAGGTCGCTGGTTCAAGCCTCGGCCGAATCAAATGTAAGACAACATTGGTACTTATTGCCTCTCTGCTTGGCGCTCGGCATTAAGGGTTAGAATTGGGGGGGTTGGTCACCTAATGACTAAAATGGCTCCGCCCTGTTTGGCTGCGGCTGCATCGGATCGCTACAGTTTAACTGTACGGGTCAGATGTATCAACATTTCGTTCTGTGTGCATTGTTACAAAGAATGACAATAAAAGTAAATTCTATTATATCTATTCTAATTCTATTTACTTTTGTCTTATTTCATGTTTTGTAATGTTACATTTAAATAGTTTTGCATTGTATTGCATTGTATGTCATAGCACTCACTGTCTTTGTTCTGTCTACATACATCTGTGGAATGTACATTATGGAGTTGTTCTGTCCACACTTGAGTATGTTTCCTGCATCTATCTATCTATCTATCTATCTATCTATCTATCTATCTATCTATCTATCTATCTATCTATCTATCTATCTATCTATCTATCTATCTATCTATCTATCTATCTATCTATCTATCTATCTATCTATCTATCTATCTATCTATCTATCTATCTATCTATCTATCTATCTATCTATCATTCTAATTTATATCTTTGTTCAGTTAGGACTTGTTAATATTCTAACATATCATGCATTGCCTACTTTCATTTTTTATTCAGCTTGAGTTCGTGTTCCAACATATTCTGCGTAGTCTTGCATTCACGTTTCTGTTCAATTAACACTAGTTTGCGTTCCAACATTGTAGTTTGTGGTCTCAGCATCATGGCTTTCCCATTATTGTTCTATTCATGTGTGAATACATCCGTGTTTTTTTTCCTCGGATGTTTTCTTCAGTTAGAGCAAGTTTGTGTGCCTGCATGATATTAATTGTTTTGTTCATCATGACACTCTCCTTCTGTCCATGTATGGGAATGTCTCTTATGTCTTCCTTTCACGTTTTCAGTAAGTTAGCCAGTGTTCCAACATTTCTTGCATTGTCTCAAGTAAAGTCTTGCTTATTTGTATAGCTCTTAATCACAAGAAGTCTCAAATGGCTGCACATGGTTTGTCCAGTTTGAAGTAGCGAGTTTTCCCAATATAAATTATATTATATTTCTTTCAGTTTTAGGTCATCCAGTGATAGTTAATATTCGAATCTGTTTTACGTTGTCTTTTCAAGTCTTGCTATGTTAAAGGTAGTTTTTGTTCTAACATATTCTGCAATGTCTTCCTGTCTTTTTTTGTTCTGTTGGAGCTGTTTGGTAAAGTAACATGATATTGTGATTCTATCTATCCGTAAATGTGTTTCGTGCATCCTCTTGACCAAGTGTTTTGCTCGGATGGAACTAGTTGGTATTCCATCGTATCTTGCGACTTTTCCCTTTCATGTTTTGTTCATCATGATCTAGTTATTGTGCCTGCGTTATATCTTTATGGTTTTGTTGTCATGGCACTGTAGCTGTTCTTCTGTCTACGATTTCTGAGTTGTCAACCTTTCATGTTCTTTTCTGTTACAGCTGTTTGAACATTGTGTAGTTGTTCATTCCACGTCGAAGTATATTCCTTTCATCTTTTCACCATTTACATCCAATCCGAGTAGATTTGATATCTTTGAATTCTGACGATCCTATTAAACTTCTTTGTTCTTTTTTTCCACCTTCCAATTGAGACTCCTTTTTGGTAAATCATTTTTTTCTAAAATCTTATTTAGTGTTTATGGCATCTGCTTCTCTGGCCATGCTGCAGAAAAGTAGAAAAAAAACCTTATCTAAAAATCAATGACTCATTGCGTTCTTGGAACTCATCGGGAATTACACAAAGTGCTAATCACTTTGATTTATACCAGGGGGGAACAGAAGGGCCGGGGGTGCAAAAAAGGGAACGATTCATCATGTCAGTTAAAGTGAGGAACCAAAGCAAATGAGACTTGATTTTTCCGAATGCAACTCAAACCAGTTTCATTTCTTTGATTTGCACCCATATTTGCACTCCTCCTCTTCCTGGTGCTGTTTGCTGCCAGCATCCTTTTAGCGCCCCCTTCCCACCCTTTATCGAATGATTGAAGATAATTACAGCTATTTTGCCTGCGCTTTCAGCGCTCGGCCTTTGTGGGGGCCTTGCAAATGGAGAAGGCGCCCTCACAATCTGTCACGTCACGCTGTTGAAACAGCAAATATTTTTTTGATTTTTTTAGAGCTTTAGGGAGGCTGTCAACCTGCACAAAGGATGACTGATGGAGAAATTCAATCAGAAAGTCTCCAAAATGTGACTCAGCTATGAAACTCTTGATATTTTACATTTCTCTAAGGCTTATTTGTTAAAATACATAAAGTCAGTGTGAATCAACAATACAATACTGTATTTATTTGTACTTTATTCATCAGCTATGGGTCCAAAGGCACGTAGGGATGCTAAAGTGAGAAGCAGAACATGATAGGCATGGAACAAATCTTCCAATGATGAAGAAATACAAATAAGGCACACAAATGGCTAAGTTGCATGGCCGTAACCGATCGATGATCATGACCATGGTTAAAAAATAAGGGAGCGGTTAAGGGGACACTGTGTAATATTTGGCCACTAGATGTCACTGTATTGTGTCGTGCAACCGAAAATAAGTGCTAAAATGCACAAGGAAGAATACAAACTACATGATGCAAAGTGACCATTTTTATTCTTATTTTCTGCCTTCACAAGGTTTTTCAGGGTACAGCAGCAAGATGGCCAACAATTATGTCAATTCCTTCTAGATGAGCCTCTCCTCAACCTACGAAAATGTACAGGGAGTGCAGAATTATTAGGCAAGTTGTATTTTTGAGGATTAATTTTATTATTGAACAACAACCATGTTCTTAATGAACCCAAAAGTCTCATTAATATCAAAGCTGAATATTTTGGAAGTTGGAGTGGGGCTTTTTTAGTTTTAGCTATTTTAGGAGGATATCTGTGTGTGCAGGTGACTATTACTGTGCATAATTATTAGGCAACTTAACAAAAAACAAATGTATACCCATTTCAATTATTTATTTTCATCAGGGAAACCAATATAACAGCTCAACATTCACAAATATACATTTCTGACATTCAAAAACAAAACAAAAACAAATCAGTGACCAATATAGCCACCTTTCTTTGCAAGGACACTCAAAAGCCTGCCATCCATGGATTCTGTCAGTGCTTTGATCTGTTCACGATCAACATTGCGTGCAGCAGCAACCACAGCCTCCCAGACACTGTTCAGAGAGGTGTACTGTTTTCCCTCCTTGTAAATCTCACATTTGATGAGGGACCACAGGTTCTCTATGGGGTTCAGATCAGGTGAACAAGGAGGCCATGTCATTAGTTTTTCTTCTTTTAGACCCTTTCTTGCCAGCCACGCTGTGGAGTACTTGGATGCATGTGATGGAGCGTTGTCCTGCATGAAAATCATGTTTTTCTTGAAGGATGCGGACTTCTTCCTGTACCACTGCTTGAAGAAGGTGTCTTCCAGAAACTGGCAGTAGGACTGGGAGTTGAGCTTGAGTCCATCCTCACCCCGAAAAGGCCCCACAAGCTCATCTTTGATGATACCAGCCCATACCAGTACCCCACCTCCACCTTGCTGGCGTCTGAGGCGGACTGGAGCTCTCTGCCCTTTACCGATCCAGCCACGGGCCCATCCATCTGGCCCATCAAGACTCACTCTCATTTCATCAGTCCATAAAACCTTAGAAAAATCCGTCTTGAGATTTTTCTTGGCCCAGTCTTGACGTTTCAGCTTGTGTGTCTTGTTCAGTGGTGGTCATTTTTCAGCCTTTCTTACCTTGGCCATGTCTCTGAGTATTGCACACCTTGTGCTTTTGGGCACTCCAGTGATGTTGCAGCTCTGAAATATGGCAAAACTGGTGGCAAGTGGCATCTTGGCAGCTGTACGCTTGACTTTTCTCAGTTCACGGGCAGTTATTTTGCGCCTTGGTTTTTCTACACGCTTCTTGCGACCCTGTTGACTATTTTGAATGTAACGCTTGATTGTTCGATGATCACGCTTCAGAAGCTTGGCAATTTTAAGAATGCTGCATCCCTCTGCAAGATATCTCACTATTTTTGACTTTTCAGAGCCTGTCAAGTCCCTCTTCTGACCCATTTTGCCAAAGGAAAGGAAGTTGCCTAATAATTATGCACACCTGATATAGGGTGTTGATGTCATTAGACCACACCCCTTCTCATTACAGAGATGCACATCACCTGATATGCTTAATTGGTAGTAGGCTTTCGAGCCTATACAGCTTGGAGTAAGACAACATGCATAAAGAGGATGATGTGGTCAAAATACTCATTTGCCTAATAATTCTGCACTCCCTGTATAAAAAGCAGATGTACATCTTATTTTTGTATTTTTGTTTATTATTCAAATCATTATCTTTTTTTTCAAATTAATAGTTTTTTTACCACTTAGTAGGCACTGAATATTACAATGAAATGAAATGTTTATTGAAGGTATTGTTGGATACATTAATCAAAACATGACACAAAAAGAAAAACTAATGCTAAGAGTGAGCATGGCCAAATATGGTCACCTTACGCCCCCTCCCCTAAGGAAATTTGACAGATCTGTTTCTGCCAACCTTTGCTTAAAGGTTTGCACCGTATTTGCACTAATAACCCGGTCAGGCAAAAAAATCCAAATTTTTGGTATCCTGAAAGAAATAAAGTTTCCGTGCAAGTTGCTGGTAGGTCTAGGCACCCGTAACTTATATCTATGACCACGTAAACCATCAACACGACAGAACTCAAAAAATTGATCAAAAGGCACGTCGATCATTCCATGCAGGACTTTGAACACAAAAATTAAATCAAATCGAATTCTACGGAGCTCCAAAAAGTCCAAGTTCAGTCTTTGTAGTCTTTCCGGATATGACAAGCTGTGCATCCCAGGTATCCGCTTCGTATACCGTCGTTGAACTCCTTCCAGTAGGTTAATGTCCTTGAGTAAGTTGTTATATTCTAACCCGGGTCTAACATAAACGCAAAACATTCGAACTAAGAATGCTGGGTTCTTGTTGTAAAAGTTTCTGTAAATGTTTGATGCTATGTTATTGGCTTTGTTGGTAATTTTGGCGATATGCGTGATAAACTTTAAGTTTGAAGTAAGAGTGACACCCAGATCCTTATGTTCAGTAACAACATGCAAATCATGATCATTAATGTTATACAGCGGAACAGAACCGTGTAAAAACGACTGTGCTAAGCATTTATGAGATGACAATTGCAGTTGCCACTTTTCGGACCAAAGAAAAAATGATTTAATGTCATTTTGGAGAGAATCAATTGTTCCTGTCACCTGGGTTTTTGGTAAGAAAGCCGACAGTTTAGCATCATCGGCAAAAATTGAGATGTCCCTACTTTGAATGGCCTCAGGTAGGTCGTTCACAAAAAACAGAAATAATAATGGTCCTAGTACTGAGCCCTGCAGTACCCCGCTACAAACTTTCGACCACGCTGAAAGAACATCATCAATTTTTACGCATTGTTTACGATTTGACAAATATGCTGTTATCCATTCAAGCAGTTTTCCCCTAATACCATAGCATTTCAGTTTTTGTAAAAGCTTGTTATGAGACACTTTATCAAAAGCCTTGCAAAAGTCTAAGTAAACAACATGACCAGCCATATTGTGAACAAAAAACATACTGGTAATATTATTCAAATGAGCTATTAAGTTAGTCATGGTAGAATGTCCGGACCTAAACCCATGTTGTTTAAACGTAAAAAGATTGTGCTCCTGTATAAATTTCCATATGGCATCTGAGATAATTTTCTCAAACACTTTACTGACGCAGCTAGTCAAGCTAACTGGTCTATAGTTGGCTGCACTTGTTGTGCTCCCCCCTTTAAAAATCGGTATGACAATAGCACTAAGCCAGTCCCCAGGCAGCTGTGAATCCTCAAAAGATCTAGAGAACAGGTAAAATAATGGTTCACATAAAAAGTCAGCTAGCTTTTTAAGCAAGAAATTTGGAATTTTGTCAGGGCCGGCTGAAAATTTGCTGGGAAGTTTTATCAAGTATCTGTGAATTAACTCCTTTGAAAGTTCCACAGAATTTAGAACGGCTGAAGTTCTGCTGGGAAAGTCGGGTGAAACACCATTGTCACGACCAAAAACACTGGCATACTGATCATTTAATATACGGACATTGTCAGCATTATCTGTAGCAACGGTACCGTCAGATGCCTTCAGGTTGGGAATAGATGCCCTAGAAATTAGTTTACGGTTGATGTATGAAAATAATTTACGAGTATTATTAGCCTCTAAAACTTTATTTTCCTCAGCCACCCTTTCCCGCCTGATGGCCCTCCGCAGTTCCCTTGAAGTATCTTGATAACTTTCCAAGTATGCCAACTGATCACGTTTATAAAGCTTGTGAATAAACTGCTTTCGCCTATGCAATTCAGCTATATCACATTGACGTGAGGTGTAACAGCAACTGAGGGTACGTATACAGATATCAATGTGTAAACAACAGATTTAAATATTGCCCACATTTCTTCAATATTCCCACAACTATCAAATAAGCGGTGCCAGTTGACACTAGACAGAAAGTATCTCATGCCATGTAGATCACAGTCTTTAAAATTTATGTAATTCTGAGCAGCGGTGTCTTTTTTAAGAGCCAGGTTAAGTTTGAAAGTAACAGAATCGTGATCACTGGTAGAGAAACTCGGCCCAACGTCAATGTTTTTAATCAGATATCTGTCAGTGGAAAACACAAGGTCTAATACGTTGGACCCCCTGGTTGGTTTATCGACATGCTGAAAGAAACCTGCATTTGAAACCAAGTTTTTGAAGTTAGATTAGTATCAGAATTTTGAAGAAAACTGTGGTGAAGGTCAGGAAAGTTAAAATCACCCATAAGTAGAATTTGCAATTTAGTATCAAAAATAGAATTCAGATGTTCGAACATAGCGACGTTGGCCTGAAAAGAGCTCAGACCAGAGCGATATACAAGCACTATTCTCAGCTTCACTCCAGAAATAAGAATATCACATCTCAATAACTCAATTCTATCGAATTGATAATTAGCGACAGAAAACACAGTTATACCATGAGAAACCATGAGCAAAACTCCTCCATGTTGGGCATTTTTACGGTCAGTCCTAATGGTCTGATATTTCTCTATAGTTGGCCCTGTGTCACCATGAAACCCTTTAATGTGATATATTTGTTGAATAGCCTTTTAGCCCTTAATCAACAATGAATTATTTTTTGTGTCCAAAAACTTACAAATGTTAACTTTTTGGTTTTGATCAATAGCAAACAGCCATTTTTAAGATTCCTATCTGCTATTGGTCTCATTTCATCTCATCTCATTAGCCGTACCGCTTATCCTCATTAGGGTCGCGGGGGGGCTGGAGCCCATCCCAGCCATCTCCGGGCAGTGGGCAGGGGACACCCTGAACTGGTTGCCAGCCAATCGCAGGGCACACAGGGACAGACAACTAATTCGCTCATTCACACCTATGGAGTGCCCGGAGGAAACCCACGCAAGCACGGGGAGAACATACAAACTCCGCACAGGAAGTCTGGAGCTGGATTTGAACCCACGACAGGTTCCCATGACATGAACTGTGCCGCACAAGCGCTAACCACTGCGCCGCCGTGCTGCCCTGCTATTGGTCTACCTCATATAAAATGCTCGTCTATTGTTTTGCGTCATTGCGTCATGAAAATGCTGATAGGCCATTGGTTGACCTCCCTCCCACAGTGCCTTTCTTTTCTTTCAGTTACAAATCTTGTGGGCTTTGTAGAAGCTTAGCAAATCGGCGATGCAATATTGTATTTTTTTTTTTACTGTATTTGTTAGGTAGGGTTCCCAAGGCTTGCAGTGATGCTAAGGGAAAATAAAATATGTTTAACCATTAAGAAAAGGTTATACTTCTCAAGAAATATGAAGAAGGCATACAAATCGCTACCCTTGCTAAGCTACACAACTGGCTCACTCCGCTCACTCCTTTAGCCCCAACTGCCACTCGTGTCCTAATTATCCCTTTCCCTATTTAAGTGCTTCCTCTCCGGTCACTCTTTGTCAGTCCGTCAGCATACTTCAATTTATGCAAGCCAAGCACTTTTGATTCTGGCTTCCAGATCGTCTCCGGTACCCCGACTTGCTTCCGATCCCGGACCACGCTTTGTTCTCCTGTCTTGGCTACCTGACGATCCACGACCCCGTTATGCTCTCCGGCCCTGGCTGTCCGCCTCTCCACCTGTCACTGGCCACTGGGGCTTCCTGTTCCACCTGCCCAGCGAGCACCAGATCGCTGTTTTTTCCTTTCTCCCTGATCCCCCCCAAACCATTAATAAAGTGTTATATGAAACATTACGCATTTGGGTCCACTGTTTGTTCCGGTCGTGACTGGGTTGCAGGGGGTTGAAAAAAGTTTTAAGCAGCTCCAGGTAAAATAAACGAAAATATAAAAAAGAGAGGGCACCACGGCGGCGCAGTGGTTAGTGCGTGTGCAGCACAGTTCTAAGGTCTCGGGAACCTCCTGTGTGGGTTTAAATCCAGCTACCGGACTACCTGTGCGGAGTTTGTATCTTCTCCCTGTGCTTGCGTGGGTTTCCTCCGGGCACTCCGGTTTCCTCCCACATTCCAAAGACATGCATTTCAGGTGGACTGGCCGGTCCAAATTGTCCCTAGTTGTGAATGAGCGAGCAAGTTGTCTGTCCCTGTGTGCCCTGCAATTGGCTGGCAACCAATTCAGGGTGTCCCCTGCCGGCTGCCCGATGATTTCTGGGATGGGCTCCAGAGCCCCCGCGACCCTACTGAGGATAAGCGGTGCAGCTAATGAGATGAGATGAGATGAGATAAAAAAGAGAAGAAAAAGGTTTCCATTGTCATTAACTGCTACAAGGCAAATCCTTTCCTCAATGGGCGTTAACGTTTCCCCTTAAGATTCTCTCAGTTACATTTTTGGAGCTGCAAGTGCAGGAATGAGTTCTCTCTCGTTTTCTCTCCATTTATCTTTCATTTGCATTTGCTTTATCACTTCCTCCCCCCTTTTTTTCTCTTTCTCTATATTTGTTTCTCTTTCACTCACTCTTTCTCTTTCACTGTTTCTTTCTCTCTTTCACTCTTTCTTTCTCTCTCACTCTCATGGTTTCTAATATTTTTCTTTTTCTGTCTGTCTCTCTTTCTGTCTCCTCTGCTAACCCCCCCCCCCCCTTTTCTTTTTCTTTCTGTCCCTTTGCTGCCGCCCACTGGCAGTTTGTCACACTTTTCTTGCCGTTTTCTCTCCTCCGCCACCAATGGCTTATGTAACATGTGGCATACGACAGCAGACTCGTTTCTGAGTAGGCCTTGCAATCAATTTAATCTCCTCAAGACTAATTTGTCCCACCCATTCAGCAGTTACAAACCTATGTCGTAATTAAGCTAGGTACTACCCAAAAAAGTATAGTTGACCCTCACCTTGTTGTGTTTTCACTTTATAGTGTAGATTAAAATGCTTTTATGGCTCTTATTTACAGCATTCTCCCTACTATAGCCTGATTTCAAACACTTTGATTCATCACTGCTTGCCAAATTACTCTTTGATTTATTGAGGCTTTATTAGGCACAGCACACACAAAAAACAACATCATCAAATTACCAAATGCTAAATAAAAAATATTTGTACAAAAAACTTGCAGAAATACAATACATACACATATACCAAAGGGGGTAGGCTAAATATAAAGCATTTGAATACCTACCCCTTTTCCATTTTTTCCTTGGAGGGAAGAAATATTCAAAATCAAAACCATAACAGAGTCCCATTCCCCACAAATGAAAATTTGAAAAACAAACAAATGACGTTTGAAATTTACAATTTCGATAAAAATATTATTCCAACAATGCTAGGGTAATGTACTAGCCATTGAAAGTACAGAATACCGGGGACAAAACACAAACAATTTTAGGAAAACAGACATGCTTTACAGAGCACACTAAGACCCTTGCATTGCATACTGTGACCAACTGTTTGTAAAGTAGTTTAAACGTATGAATATTTTTGCTTTCTTTCAGTTGTAAACACAGAGTTTACTGGAGTTTCACACCATGTGCAGACACACAAAACCTTAACGTATTGTTTGAATTGTAGTTATTTTAAATGATCCATTGACTCTCAAATTAGGAGTCCTTTTGAGCAATGTAAAAGTTTTCTGTGAATTTATGGCCAACTTTTTGTTAAATAAGATCATAACGGCTCACGGATCCCACGGGTCATCAGGGCACCAATGAGGACGCAACTCTGGACAGCCTTCTCCACTGTTGACGGTCCCTGGCCTGTTCTTGGGTCGTGGCAAAGTTGGCACCATTCCATCCCAGTTCTTTTTGGTCTTCCTCTCCTCCTGCCTCTTTAGCCTGTGCCCTGGAGAATTATCTTGGTCAGTCCTGGTGATGCTGTGACTTGACCATACCACTGCGCACTGTTGACAACAATAAAAATGAATAAAAAATAAAGTAAAAATAAGATTATAGATGTGTTATGACTGACAAGGTCCTGAAATATGAGCAACTTGGACTGCAGAAACAGCTCATCCGTATGATCCAAATACCCAGACTTGTGAATAATACCCAGTGTTTGTACAGTAACAAACGGTTCCACTGTATTTTGAATAGTATTTCCTCACAATAACTATAAAAAACAAAATATACTTTTGCTTATTTTTTGGCCTTTCCCTACATGTCATGCACACACTCACAGCTGACAACAAAGTACTGGAAATGAACATGCTAGCATACAGTCCCAAGCCACAAACTCTGCTAGCGTTTAAGAGTAAAATAACTCCCCTTCACTTTTTCTTTCACCTTTTCTCCAATGAGCTCACACAAATAGCTGACAACGAGGCACTCTAAAATGAACATGATAGTGCAGAGGCTTAAGCCATAGACTGACTTTTGTAGCATTTTTTTTGCCTTTTTTTCCCGAGACATGCGCACACTCATAGCCGAGAACAAGGCACTCCAATAGGAACTTGCTAAAGCCATAGACTGACTACTTGTTATTTTGCTTTTTTTTGCAGGACATGCACACTCTCATAGCTGAGAACTCTAAAGTGAGCAAACGCAGCAATAAATGGCTCATTTGTTTTCATCTGCACATCACAGGCTCTCAGTCTACTTCATCCCGCAGCTTCAACTAATATTGCCTTCGCCTGTTTTCTGCGTGCACGTACTGGATTATAAGGCGCGTCTTCATTTTTTTTTCAACGTATTTCATAAATAAGGCAAACTGGACTATGAGGGGCATGCAATTAAAACTTCCGTAAGAGCAAGGGTTGCATTAAAATCGTACGTAGTAGCATTTCTTTTCTAATAACAGTTTTTGGATTTTATGTACCATATTTTCCAGTCGATAAGGCACATGTTTGAATTCCTGCCTAATTAATATTTTCATAAGTGTGCCTTATAGTCGGTAAATTACGCCATATTTTCCATACTATAAGGCACACCTAAAACCCATGAATTTGCCAGAAGTTAAAAAGTGTACCTTAAAATCCAGTGAGCTCTTTAGAGCTGAAAATACGGTACCTAAAATCCGAAATCCATAATTAAAATTATATGCAGTAACCATTTATGAACGGGTCTTTTTATTTTAATATATTTGGTTTGAAATTATTGTACTTTTTTGTATCATTAGTTATTTTTTATGTTGTTACTTTGTATGCAACCCTGGTTCCTAAAGTAGTTGTAATTTCATGCGCCTTATAACCAGTGTGCTTTATCCATGCAAAGTCTCGGATTTATCTTGATAGTTGCACTTTATTACATTATACTACTGTATTTTCTGCAGTTTAAGGCACACCAGATTATCAGGCGCCTCACCCAAAATATTTTTTAACAAATATATTGAAGATATAAGGCACACTATATGGTGCTTGAAATTAAAATTACAGTAAGCGCTAAACGTTGGTCTTCTTTCTAGCTAGATATCTACAGTATTCTTTTAGCTTTCTATCCAGCTATTTAGTTTGCTTTTTACTCTTTTACCTGTCTAAGTACTTCTTTTAGTTTTTTACCTGTTTACCTTCTTAGCTATCTACCAAGCTACCCTTTTGCAAATTAGCAACCCATCTAGCTAAGTTTCTGTTTTACTAATTTAATAATTGCTAAATCAGAAATATCAAAAGGTCCTTCTAAAACTTAAAATGTTTTAAATCATCCTATTTTTAATGCCACTAGATCAATTGGTGGTGGACGCTTGCATTTTTCCTTCTTACCTCCTCTTCTGCTATTTCTTTTCCTTGCTTCTTCATTTTCTTCCCTCCTTTATTCTCTCTTTGTCTAATTTATCATTTTTTCTTATCATCTATTACTGTTTCTAATTTTTATTTTTCTTCCCCTTCCTTTATTCATCTGATTCCTCTTTTTCCTTGTCCTTCTTCCTTCCTGTTTTTTCCTCTACTTTTGAGCCCCTTGCTCTATTGTCTCCTCTTTTTTGCTCCTTCATCTCCTTGTTTTCCTACTTGCTATTTTTTGTTCTTGCTCACCTTTCTTCCTTCTCCCCTTTCTTCCTCCTCTTTCTCTGTCTTCTTTTCTTCATCTTCTCTCCCCCCTCCCTCTACCCTTTTATTCTCCCCTTTTCCTAATTGTCCTTTCTGCTTTTCCTTTCACTTTCCTCTTCCCATTTCTCCTTTTATTCTTTTCTGCATCCTTCACCTCATTCCTTTTCTCCATCTTCTTCTCTTTATTTCTTCTCTTCTTCATTGCTTTTCTTCACCTTTCTTTTTTTCATTTGTCTCCTTTTTGTCTCCCTTCTTGTTTTCCCTGTTGTCTTCCTTTCTTCTTCTCCCTAATTGTTGTTCCTTCTTGCCCCCCTTTATCTCTCTCCTTCCTCCTTCCTCCTTCCCCTTAATCTCCTTCTTGCCTTTCTTCTTTTTTTCTTATTCTTGCTTTTCCCCATCCCTTCTTGCCCTATTCAGTCTCCCTTTCTCTTTCTTTTTCTACTTCTTCTTTTTCTTGTCTTCCTTTTTCCTCTTTTCACCCTTTCTTTTTCTCCTTCTCTCTTTTCTCTTTACATTGTCTTCTCGTCTTTCCTCCATTTTCCTTTATTTTTACTTTCTTCTATCTCTTCTTGATTCATTCTTCTATTATTTCCACAATAATAGAGAAAGTCCAACCATATTTAATGACCACCCTGTAAACATTGACGGACATTACCGGTCCTGAGTACAGAAGGAGTGGGAGGCACTAACGTCGAGTACATATTAATAACCACATACTGCATAATTTTTTTTCTCCGATATTTTTAGTGAGCTTTGGATAAGATTTGACACTTTTGCTAAAGTGGAGAAAGTTCGAAACTGATTCATAGAAAAGCTGGAAAATCGTCAGCCAACAAACAGCACAGGAAATGGATGTACTGTATTTATTTATCTACTATTAAAAAATTGATGATCAAAATCAGAAAGATTCCAAACAAATATTTCATTAATTGAATCACTTTTAAGTAACATTTGTCAAAAAGAAGTCAGGTAAAATATAAATTCTGCCTATATTAATTGAAAATACATCATTTCAATAGTTTTCAAATATTTTGCGATGAAATATAGAGAACAAATCAGTAATTGCAAGAAAAATGTATCCCTTTTTAATTATTTTATCAAGAAAAAAATATATATTTACATGTGCAGAGTTTAAAAAAAATTATTAAGTCACCAAATATTTTCTTTAACAACATTGTTTGAAAAAATCAAGTAAATAAAAAAGAAGGCCTATATCACTAGGAAAATATATGATTTAACGTATTACTCCTAGAAAACCAATATTCGTAATTCAAAAAAGCATTGATAATTTCTTTTTTAGAAACATTTGTTTAAAAAAAAATCTAGAAAAACTAAAAATTATTCCTGCAAGTACTTACCAGTAAAACCGTACCTGTAATATATTGCATTTGTCATCAAATGTATTGTTCTCCACTTTTTAACTTGTTCTTTTGAAGCTTGTTGATAAACTGTGAACTGTTAGATATTTTTTTGTCTTGTTTTGGGCCCATCATTATCATGGTAACCATGTTAACCCTGCTATCAAGAGCATTGAATACGATTACAATTCAGCGTAAATTTTGGGGCTATTTTGATGAAATGTTCAAGGGAAAACTTTGAAACCTTAATTTTTTGGTGCTTTGCACCAATACAAATACAAAGACAGAGAGATGGAGGCAGAACAATAAGCCCAACTGGTTGCCAAGCAGCGGTCTGAAAAACACAAGCAATCTTGATAGGAAATAATAACAGCCTCCGGCTAAGTTTATTTGCTGGTACAACGCTCGTGAAACTCATTTGAGCAAACAACATTCACATGACTTTTCAGAAAAAAAGGAACGCTAAAAATGAAGACATTTTTATCAGTCCCCTGGGATACCACATAATCCCTTCTGAGGTGGAAATCTCATCTCTCATCTCATTAGCCGTACCGCTTATCCTCATTAGGGTCGCGGGGGGGCTGGAGCCCATCCCAGTCATCTTCGGGCAGTGGGCAGGGGACACCCTGAACTGGTTGCCAGCCAATCGCAGGGCGAGGTGGAAATCGTAAAGTGAAATTACCGTATACCGGGAAATAGAAAGCTCTGCTAGCCATCTAGTATTAGTTATGTGAATGCACCCAAGTAATATGATAAATATACATGTAATGTAAAAATGACCTTTATTTATTTACCTTTGGTGTGACGGAACTTGAGCTGGTACAGTGGAGTTGCTGGTGGATTTAGACGCAGATTTCCCCTAGATCTACTACCAAAAAAATACATACCTTAAGTTATAATGAAACATGTACCTAAATAACAATATAAATGAACATGTAAAGGAAAAAATAAATGTTTTAAAATGTTTGGTGCAACTTGACCTGAGCTGCATAAAAATATATATGTACGCAGAATACTGATGAAACATGATTGTAAAGAACAAAAATTATTTAAATGTGTAGATATTTAAGATCAATTTACTTGTAATAAAGATAAAAATTGAAGTTGGAATCCATATACTCGACATAGCAGACAACATATCCCTTTTCATAGTTTGCAATAATTTCCAAGATATTTGTTGTCAATGTTTTCTACTTTTCCTTTTTACAAACTTTCTAGAGAATCATAATGGGCTCGTATTGGTATTTTCATGATGCCTTGACATCACCCAATAGCAGGGCAGCATCCCAAATGGTGTTGACCAATAGCAGGCAGGCATCGCAGAGATGTAACACAAAACTATTACAAAATGTTATTCAGCAATATTGTCAAGTAAAATTCAAAATTTGCTCTATTTTACAAAAAACATATTTAATCTGAGATAGTTTTGCAATTACAACTATTTGTATGAAATATTAAACAGTCATTTTTTCAGTTATTTTTAGCAACATTCGTTTAAAAAAATCAAGTGAAATATAAATTCTGCCTATATTACTAGGAAAATATATCACTTTAAATCTATTTTGCTAGAAATCAATATACAGAATAATAAATTAGATTTTAGCAATGTTTGTTTAGAATGATCAAGTAAAATTACCTTTTTAACTAATTTACAAAGAAAACTTAAAATCTCAAACATTTCTTATATATATAGAATCAAAATATTCATTCATAGAATATTTTGGCATCATTTGTTCACATTTCTTTTAGTAAAATTACAAATTCTACCACTATTATTCAAAATAATTTGTTGTTGATGTGGTACAGTGTTGAAAAGGCCTCAATGAGGGCCCAAAAAAACTCTTTTTCAACACTGTAAAGTGAAAATGCCATAAGTTAGGACACTGTATCCCGGGGGTCTACTCTACAGCTATTGTGTGGTTATTTTTTTATGTTTTGGGGGAAATTTTATGTTGGAGATGTCATATGATTTTAAAATGCCATAACGAAGGTCTGAAAAACACCGTACTCAACACCGTAAAGTTTAAACGTCGTAAGGCTGCGATGCCGTATCCTGGGGGTCTTCTGTGTCTGATTCTCTCTCGAATCTCCCACTCAGTTATGAAAATAAAAATGTTTTGCAACAACAACGGTCGTCCTGGCAGCCCGCCGGCATCCAACTGGAAGGATTAAGTAGGGCGGCGTTTTTTGGGTCCCGATTATCGACGCGCGATCGCAAAACAGACGCAAATGAGCTTTTAAGCTGGGTCGCATTCTCTCGCGCTACCTCATTGAGCCCGCTCGACTGCCGCTAAGCTAGCTTGCAGACAGACGGCAGCAGAGGTATGCGTCTCACTTTTGGAGGCCGGTGGCTTCTTATTTGGGATGTGACCCCAATAGGATTGTCCTCTGTCGGACGGGCTTCCGTTTTTGGCCTCAAATCTTCTGTGATGTATCCTGGAGGAATCTGTCCCACTTGCAAAAAGCCAATGACGTACACTATAGACTCGAGTTTATTTGTGTGATGAACCTTTATTTTTCTCAGGGGTTAGGCGAAATCATCAAAAAGCAGAAAACCTTTTTTTTTTACAATTGCAGTAGTGCCTTGGAATACAACATACATGGGTTCTGAGGTGGGGATCGCGATGTTGAAATTCTGTGTAATAGGGTTTGGAGACCAATGCTAATTAGCTCAGAATATCTGGTAATATACGGTAATAATGTATGATATACTGTATGTGTATACGATAAGATTAACATAAAAAAACATTAAGGATTTTTTTTACCTTCAGTGTAGAGGTAAGATCAGGCCTAAAAAAATTCAGCCCAACCCCACACAAATCCCAGGTTTATGAACCTGAACCCGCCAAAACCCGAGAAGAGAAGGTGGATTGCAATTAAAACTCATGTTGATCTTTCACTTTCAGGGTTTTTGTCCTTGCTTGGTTTTAAAGTTTAGAGGTGCAGCCAGGTCTAAGTAGGTTTGTTGTGGTTTCATGCTCTCTCTATTTTGATATTATTGCTCGCACAGTGCTCTGTGTAAATGTTGCAAAATGTTCTTGTATCCCACTCCTGTTTTGAACTTTTCCATAACTTTATCCCAGACTTCCCTGGTATGTTCCTTGGTCTTCATAATACTGTCTGTCCTCCAGTGTCAGCTTTTACAGACCTCTAAGTTCATCACAGAGCAGGTGTATTTACTGTAAACTGAGACTTAATGCTACTCTGTTTGTCATTGATAGTCATTTAGGTTCACATTGGATCACTCAGAAGTCACCAGGAAACTTCTGGAGTCAGTTGGCTGAGCTGAGACAAAAGGTAGCCCATATTTTTGCAACACCTACTTTTTAGTTTTTCGTTGTGAATATTAAATGTTGAAATAATTTGGTTTAAGTTCACAATTGTGTCTAACATGTTATTCTTAGAAAGTATGTTCAGTTTTTTGGCTTCAGGTTTAAAGTCTCCAAGGGGATGAAATCACAAATAGTCTTTGGGTGGGCAATACTTTCATTAGGCACTGTATGTTATTTGGATAGCTGTTTTACCAATGTGTGCGTATGAAATGACTATCTGGCTTTGTTTATTTTGCAGTCAAGCCTCTTTGTTTGACCTTGGTTTTCACCTTCTCTTTGGAGTTGATTTAGTGATTCCACCTACTGAGTCACACATTGTATGACTCAAGCAGACTCAGATTGTTTTCTTTAGAGCGCTGGAAGGAAAAATTGGTGATAATGTCAGTTTTTTTTTTACAGAAGTAGTGGAAAAAACACAGTAAAAAACTCAGTGTTTGCCATAGAAATTTGCAAGACCCTGGTGGGTGGACAGCCTAAGGGGGTTTGGAGGCGTATTGGTGAGTAAACAGACCAAAACACTGATATGAAGTCTAGTTGTAATCACATTATATACTCCTATTGGTGATTTTGCAAATGATAGTATTAGATATCAGTAACGCTGCTTTTATGATTGCGGCTATGACGGGATGCCAGTTCCTCTTTGATGGTTTACAGGAGGTTATTTTAACCCTGTCAACCTCAAGCAATTGCTTCCTACATTAACGATTGCAATTCCCTTAAGTGATAAGACAACTTACAAATACATATCATGATTCTCAATAATTGCGATTGTACGAGTAATGTAATTTGATATAATTGATGATTGTGATTTCATTTTTGTTACTAAAAATAAGCAACCTAATTCCTACACTTCGGGACACTAAATCATGAATAATGTTCAGACAATGCACATCAGTCAGTCCAGAAACTGACATTTATTTCAACTGAGACAATGAAAACATAACTCCGCAACATCTTTACAACCGCAAAATGTCAAACTGAAATCTCAACGGAACGTCAACCACATTGGGATACAGGTCTGCGAATTAATTTGCAGAAAGTTTTTGTCATGTGTAGCTCAGTCTTCCTGGGAACTGTATTAAAACCAAAATGTGTCCGCACTTTATGTCATGGCCCCCCTCAGGGTGGCGCGGAAGCGCAATGCACAAGCTAGGATGAAAGCAACAAAGGGCCGTTTCTTCGTTCCAGGTTCGGTACACAAATGGAGCTAACCAAACTTGACAGCCAGACTGTGACACTTTGGATTTAACATTTAAGGGCGCCGGCCTTAGTTGTCCACGCTCGCTTTATTCCTCCATTTTACTCTTCTGTTTCCTTTTTAGGGGTGTCACCATTAGGACTTTCTGGGGAGGATTAATTGTTACAGAAATAATCGCGACTGTCGAATATACTGTCCCCCCAAATATCCCTTCTTTATTATGTGCCAGTATAATACGCCCATATGGCTTAATATTATGACTTTACACTTTAAAAAAGAAGAGCAATGTGATGTTCAAGAAATCAAGTCAAGAACAAATCAAGAAATCATTATTAACTAAACATGTTGTTCCTTTCGTCAAAACAAATGTCACAGTGCACAATTTCAGCCTGTTATGTTAAAACATTTTGAGAAACAATGCACAGGCCAGGTAACAGCTCGTATGGTCTTTGACTCAACTTTTCAGTTATGGTTAGCGCGTCCACGGCACAGTTCTGAGGTGATAGGATCAAATCCATCTACCAGCCTTCCTGTGCAGTGTTTGCATGTTCTTCCAGTGCTTTGCGGGGGTGCTGGAGCCCATCCCAGCTGTCTCTGGGCAGTGGGCAGGGGACACCCTGAACTGGTTACCAGTCGGAGGGCACACAGAGACACATAACTCACTCGCTCATTCACACCCAAGGACAATTTGGACCATCAAATTAACGGGCACGCATGTTTTTAGAATGTGGGAGGAAACCGAAGCGCCCGGAGGAAATCCACGCAGGCACAGGGAGAACAACAAGGCTTGTAGCTGGATTTGATCCCATGTCCACAGAACTGTGCCGCAGACGCGCTAATCACTCAGCCTCTGTGCCGCCCATATGTATATTTATGTGTATATATATATATATATATATATATATATATATATATATATATATATACACCGTATTTTCCGCACTATAAGGCGCACCGGGTTATAGGGCGCACCCCGAAAAAATAGTTTTTGGTCCTATTTTTGACATACATAAGACGCACCGGATTATAATGCGCTACAATGGGTACGTCGACAAAACAGTCAGATAGCCATTTAACTTAACTTTTAAGTCCGCCATCATTAAACCCTCACTGAAACGACCCAACCTTTATCCAGAAAACTTATGTAAGTATAGACCTGTGTCAAATCTACTGTTTCTTTCTAAAATACTTGAAAAAGCAGTGGCACAGCAGCTAAATGATTTCATGTCTGAGAACAATCTCTTTGAATCAATGCAATCAGGATTCAGGGCTAACCATTCTACTGAGACAGCTCTGATCAAGGTAACCAATGATCTCCTACGGGCAATGGACTCTGGCGCATCATCACTTGCTGCTGCTGGACCTTAGTGCTGCATTTGACACAGTGGACCATAATATCTTGCTAGAACGGTTGGAAAAATGGATTGGTCTCTCAGGAAACGTCCTCTTGTGGTTCAGATCCTACCTCTCAGATAGGACACACTGCGTTAAATATGGCGAATTGACATCTGAGCCCTTTAGTGTTACCTGTGTTCCGCAGGGTTCAGTGCTTGGCCCCCTTCTCTTCAGCATATATATGCTTCCACTAGGTGATATTATTCACAAGTATAATATCAGTTTCCATTGCTACTCAGATGACACTCAACTTTATCTCCCGATGGAGGAATCTTCGACACTAAACTGTGGAAATTTGGAGGCCTGCCTCACCGAGATAAAAGAGTGGATGTCACTCAATTTCCTGCGTCTTAACTCTGAAAAGACTGAAATGTTAGTTATTAGTCCATCTAAGTCCCGTGACTTATTCTCTAAAACTGCTGTGAACATCGACAATTGCCACATCACACAGAGCGACTCACTTAAAAATTTAGGTGTCATATTTGACCCCGATCTGTCCTTTCAAAAACATGTGAAGAAAATTACTAGAACCGCTTTCTTCCATCTTCGTAACATTGCTGATATTCGTCCTATACTTTCTCAGTCAGATGCGGAAAGCATAATTCACGCGTTTGTTACCTCCCGTCTCGATTACTGTAATGCACTACTTTCCGGTCTTCCGATGACCAGACTCAAGAGTCTTCAGCTGGTACAAAATGCCGCAGCGAGGCTTTTAACTAGGACAAAAAAGTCCGATCACATCACCCCAATTTTGGCTATCCTGCATTGGCTCCCTGTTAGCCTAAGATGCGATTTTAAGGTTCTCCTATTACTATACAAAATCATACATGGACTTTCCCCCTCATATCTTTCAGATCTGATTTCCCCCTATGTCCCGGCCCGAAGCCTTCGTTCTGAAAGCGCCGGTCTTCTGGTGATCCCAAGAGCCAAGAAGTGTTCCGCTGGTTCGAGAGCGTTCTCCATCCGGGCACCGGTGTTGTGGAATGCTCTTCCCCCTGAGATCCGATCTGCTGCCTCAGTGGACATGTTTAAGTCTAAGCTTAAAACTCACTTCTACTCTATAGCATATGAATAACCTAAACTTCTTATATGTAATAACTTGTGAAGCCCTTTGAGACTATTTGTGATTAAGGGCTATACAAATAAAAATGACTTGACTTGACTTGATAGTTCAATCAAAGAGCAGATCACATGCAGAAACCAGTGAATTCACGTAAGATAGAAAGCCAGAAGGGTTTGAATTTGGGTATTCTGACAGGAAAATGATGGAATAATACTTTATTACAATTTCTGTAGGTTTATTTTGTAGAAATATGCAAACGTTCCGGCACCTTTTACTTGTCTATTGTACATCCGTTGTTTTATCAAATCCCATGCTTTTTGTTGTTGTTAAGAGCCTTTTTTGAAAATCAGTGCTGCTGAAGAGTACCGTATTTTCCGCACTATAAGGCGCACCGGGTTATAGGGCGCACCCCGAAAAAATTGTTTTTGGTCCTATTTTTGACATACATAAGACGCACCGGATTATAAGGCGCTACAATGGGAACGTCGACAAAACAGTCAGATAGTTCAGTCAAACTTATTACCCCCTTAACATTCCGAAAGCTTGCAAAGACGCAAATACGTGTCGAGAACACGTGCGGATGCGGTGTCCGTACGATGTCACTCAAATGCATCGTTCCATCATTCGGAAGGTTAAAGTCTTGGGATTCAAGAAATGCCAACCATTCCTTAGAATCTATTTTCTTTTTCGCTTGCAACTTTACTGTGCATATGACAATAAACACTTGGAATTGAGTTTAATTTAGAAATAGACACTCCATTCCATCCATTATCTGCACCGCTTATCACAGAAACATCGAGTTCAGTCTGAAACAAGATACAGGGACAATATAAAACCCGGAGTAGCTCACCGAAGTGGTTGTGTTCATAATAATGTGCAGCCAATGTCCTCTTATATCCGTGAGGGTAGTAAATCCAGGAAAATAAAATATCTACAAATACAGAATAGAAAAAAATGCTTTCTCTATGCCGTCAGCCACGTGCTATACACATTCATCTTTTTCGGCCAATTGCAGGCTTTGTTTCGCCGTTTAAGCCAATGCCAGCCTGTAAATGATAAAAAGGATGCGCCCCTTGAACTCCGAATAACTTTAGCCAATAGTAATCGATTCAACTGATGATTGACACATCTTTTTCGGCCAATTGCAGGCTTTGTTTTGCCGTTTAAGCCTATGCCAGCCTGTAAATGATAAAAAGGATCCGCCTCTTGACCTCCGAATAACTTTAGCCAATAGTGATCGATTCAAATGATGATTGACACATTGGTTAGCCAATGAAACGCCGGTAAATAAATCCCAGCATACACCGCGGACTACTTGGCGTTCGGGGGAAAATCTAGTCGGCGGCTGCAAGTTAGTTGGAAGACTTTGCGACTTAATGTTGATCCATAAATAAGGCGCACTGTATTATAAGGCGCATGGTCAGCTTTTGAAAAAAATAAAAGCTTTTAGGTGCGCCTTATAGTGCGGAAAATACGGTATATATATATATATATATATATATATATATATATATATATATATATATATATATATATATATATATATATATATATATATATATATATATATATATATATATATATATCTCATCAGCTGCACCGCTTATCCTCAGTAGGGTCGCGGGGGTGCTGGAGCCCATCCCAGCAATCATCGGGCAGTGGGCAGCACGCCGACGCAGTGGTTAGCGCATGTGCGGCACAGTTCAAGTCATGGGAACCTCCTGCGTGGGTTCAAATCCAGCTCCAGACTTCCTGTGCGGAGTTTGTATGTTCTCCCCGTGCTTGCGTGGGTTTCCTCCGGGCACTCCGGTTTCCTCCCACATTCCAAAAGCATGCGTTTCAGGTGAATTGGCCGGTCCAAATTGTCCCTAGGTGTGAATGAGCGAGTGAGTTGTCTGTCCCTGTGTGCCCTGCGATTGGCTGGCAAACAGTTCAGGGTGTACCCTGCCCACTGCCCGATGATTGCTGGGATGGGCTCCAGCACTTCCGCGACCCTTCTGAGGATAAGCGGTGCAGCTAATGAGATGAGATGAGATGAGATATACAGTGTTCATTTTACCTCTGAAAAGTGATGGGTCCCGGGGACTCGCATACTCAAAAATCTATGGGTCCCAACAGAGACCTATGGGTCCCCAAAATTTAGTGTTATCGAGGTTGAAATTGTAAATTGGTGACAAATATATAATATAAATCTATATATTCATCCAGTTTTAATCATCACAGTTTATTGGTAATACAAACCAGTTATCACTTCAAGATTTTTCAGTTCACAACAATATTTTACATAATACAAAATAATATTGCTGAAATAATTATATTAACTATATTCTTTTGTTTATATTCTTTTGTCAAATCGTTTGCTTCAACACACGTGTTTTCCTTGTCTCCGAGATCTTCCGAAGAATTTCTCCGCCGTTTTTTTCGTGCCAGAATTATTGCCGTTATTATCACTTTCTGCATTATGTTTTGACTTATTACTGACACCGAAGAAATTACCAATTTTGTGTTGATTTTCACCTAAAACTAACTGTTTTTACGGAGGCATACTGATACCTGTCAACCTCCAGGGCTCCATGCCCTTACAAACTGTCGTATTTTCCCTTACAAAATACAAAAAAAAATCTTACACCATATTTTTTTTTCAAACGTGTTTATTTATGTAGTTTAATATGTTATATTGTACATGTGTTTCCTTATATCATATATATTATTAATGAAGAACATTTTGTTGTGAGATACTGAGTTGCTCGACATGAATGAGGTTTATTATAAAAAAAGTTCAAAAATGAAGTAGCTTGGACGTTCACTGCAGAAGGAAAAAATACATGCAAATATAATTAAGTAGAGTAATACATTTTCTTATTCAAATTATTAATTCATTTTCTGCATCAAATTATTGTTGGTGATACACTGATTAAAGGGATAACCTCATACCTGTCTTTTTTCATTTTCTCATTTTATACTTCCTTTTTTTCTTGTTTGTAAGGGCATGGAGCCCTGGAGGTTGACAGGTATGCGAATTCTATTAGCATGTTAGCATGTGTTAGCTCCTTTTACTGGCACCTTCTTGAAACAAAGTTTGCTGAGCGCTTCTTCGGTATTTTGAGGCTTACCGCTGTCGCTCGGTATAAACCCACAATAAGTCCTACTTAAGTGGTACATGGTTTTGAAACTAAAAATTGCGCTGGTATAACAGATAGTTGATGTTTTTTTGCTTCAGTGTGTGTGTCTCCACGCATTGACGCCATACCTTTACATTTCATACATGGGTAGTATTTACTATTCAACTTCTAACCAATGTAGACTGAAACACGCAAAACATGCAAAAACATACATTAAAATTTGTAAAACAAAATTATCACCAGTCTCTTCTAAATATTAGCATTTAAGAACACTGCTTTAGAGTATCAGCCATTAGATAGATGGATAGATAAATAGATACTTTATTCATCCCCGTAGGGAAATTCACACTTTCAGCAGTATCCTTGTGTTGAAAATAAAACAATAATAAAGTAAAAGGAATATAATGCATAAATACCCAATGTAACGTGTCTATACAGCGTATTTAAATAGTGCTACATAAAATACACACTGTAATAAAAATAGGGTAATATGCAATGTGGGGGTGTGGTTTAATGTGGGCTTTTACTCCCCCGGGGTGAGTTAAAGAGCCTCATGGCATGAGGAAGAAATGATCTCCTCAGTCTGTCCGTGGCACAAGACTGTGACAGCAGTCTGTCGCAGAAGATGCTCTTCCGTTTGGAGATGATGCTGTGTAGTGGATGTGATGAATTGTCCATGAATTAATATAATTAAACAAATTCAAATAAGGATTATTTCCCCGTTTACACACGTTTTCCTCTGACTAATTCCTGTGCGCAATTTGCAGTGTGTAATGAGCAGGGAAATGGCATGTTTTTGACCCCTAGTGGTTTAAAAACACACACAAAAAACATTCATTGAGATAATTAGCAAAAACATGGGATGTGGCCAAGTCCCAGGATTCAGGCATCTTTGCCTTTTTTTTCCCACTGTTTCCTTCTCAAGCCACTTATGTTATCCACTTGGCTGTAACCTATGGTGAGGTTAGCCAGTAATATTGTTAGCTGCTCCTGCTTCGTCCTTCGGTGTCACTCGCCTTCTACAGCTGAATAACGCTACAGCTATTTCTTTTTTTCCCCAGTGTTTCCACTCATGTTAGCTACTTGGCTGTACGATATTGCTTGCTACTCGTTGCTACTGTTAGTGATAGCTGCTCCTGCTTGGTCTTCTAGTGTTACTCGCTATTTACAGGTGAATGTCGCTGAGTTCAGTGATTCCAGCATTTTTCCTTTTTTCTCCACTTTTTCCTTCTCTAGGCATTCACATTAACCACTAAGCTGCAGGCTATGACTCGCCGCTAATATTATTGTTCCTGCTTCGTCCTTTAGTGTCACTCGCCTTCCACAGCTGAACGTCACTGACTTCCTAGATTCAGGAATCTGTTGTTTTTTTTTTTCACTGTTTCCTTCTCAACCCTTTTATATTGGCCATTTAAGCCTCTTGCACTTTTACTCTAACTTTTTTTCCCATTGTTTTATTCTTAAGCCAGTCCTTCAGTTTCACTCGCCTTCCACAGCTAAGCGTTGGTGAGATCTACAATTCAGGCATATGACGCTTTCCTTTCTCCACTGTTTCTTTCTCTTGCAAGTCCTTCAGTGTCATTCGCCGTTCACACCGGAATGTCACTGACTTCTGTGATTCAGGCATTTTCCACTTTTTCCCCATTGTTTCCTTCTCTAGCCACTGATGTTAGCCACTTGGCTGCAGGCTATAGCTCGCCTCTGCCCACTATTGTTAGTAGCTCCAGCTTTGTCCTGCAGCTTCACTTACCTTCCACTGCGAGGCAGAAAAAACACCTTATTTGACAAATTAAGGTAAAAACGTTGTAAGGTGTGGACGCTGTATCCTGGGGATCTAATTTAGAGCAAACATTATGGGAGCAAACATTGCAGAGTCCTGTAATACTTGCATCTCAATTCACAGTTTCTACTCTAGCCATTCATGTTAGCCACTTGGAACATGGCTATTGCTGCTATTGATTCAGATTCAGATTTACTTTATTGTCATTCGTGTACACGTGTATACAGAACGAAATGTCGATACATCTGACCCGCACAGGTTCTTTGAACGTCAGCCGGGATAGATAAGATTAACCATGTCTTCGTCAGAATTTTAGCGCAGCAGTTCGTCATCTCGCGGTTCGATGCCACTTCCAGTTGTTAAATGGTCCCGTTTATTGTCCAGAGAGCGAACGTTGGAGAGCAAAATGGATGTTATTGTTATTGTTACCTGTTCCTGCTTCGTCCGTCAGTGTAATTCACCTTTCGTGGCATAGTACTGTGATTGTGAGGTATTTTTTTTGTTTCCTTCTCTAGCCTTTCATGTTACCCACTTGGCTGCAGGCCATTGCTCGCCACCGGCTGCTATTGTTAGATGCTCCTGCTTTGTCCTTCAGTTTCACTTGCCTTCAGACATCTGGCGTCTCCCCTACCCTCCCTCCCGGTGTTTCCATCTCTAGCCAATCATGTACCAAAATGTTTATTTTAACAAATGCCATTAGCCTTTCTGAAATGCTTACGACTGTTATGACATACTAGTGTTCTGATATGTTCACCTTTAACCCAACATGCTAATGGTTATTCTGACATGATGAACAAAATATTTCACCACGTTGCCTGCCGAGTATTAACAAACTCATCCGAAAAATATTCTTCCTCCCACCGTCATCTTCACCTCCACTTTCCAGCCGAATCACGTCCCACCCCTTACGCGTCTTTTATCTTGCCCCCCTTCCCTCGGTGACAGCGCATTATCCCTTTTTGATATCCCCCCACGTGCCTGCCGTGTGTCTTCCCGTTTGCGCCAGCCTATTTATTTTCCTTATCCTCCAATTTCACTCTTGCTTTTTTCCCACCCCATACCCTTCCAGTCCATTTCTTTCCTGCTCGCCACCCTACTCACGTCCACGTCTGTTTCCCGTGATAAGCTGCTCGTTTTCCCGCGCACACAAAAACAATCCCGGGGACAGATAACGTCGCTTAATTGCCACATCGTTAGCATCCTCGCTAAATGTTATTTGTGGCGGCTAATGATTGTGTGGTCTGTGATCTCAGGAAGGAAAAAGATCAATGGATGACAAAAAGTGAGGCTTTTCTTTTGTAAAAACATTCAATGGAGGCTGCACAAAAAAACAAAATAAAAAACAAAGTAAAGGCACCTAGTTAGCTTTGTAGCCTAGCTAATATGACTCTCTTAACATTGGAAACAATTAGGATTATAATTTCCTTTAAAAAATCCAGATAAACTAAATGACGTGGCAGAAAGGAAGGAGAATGATAAACAGGTGAGGACACAATGGTGGTTTGTGTTTTCATAAAAACATCCGGTAAGGCTGCACGATAGAGGATTTTATACATTTGACCATGAATGATTTTATACGATTAGTTACCTATATTCAGTTTAATGCAATGAAGACATACGCTGACTGGGCTTTAGTTCAATGTCAGGGCAGGCTGTTAGAAATGCATACTATTTTGTCTAGGAAATTTTGATAACAGGACTCGTGGATTTGCTGACGCAGAACGACAAGGCGCTGTGTTGTGGGATTGTTGGGCACAGACAAATGCTTGGCACGCCCATGGGAGGAGCCGAGACGCCATCTTGCGGGGAGACGTGAGCCAATAAAAAAAGCTAAAAGACTTCAGAAGGAGGCTTCCCAGACACTCCAACGTCACTCCAGCCGTCTCCTGTTTTACACTTAGTTCTGCTGTTAGAAATAGTAAACCTAGGCCCCCGTGTGAAAATTTCGGCCTTCCTGGTCATTTTTCTCTCAAGAAACGAGCGCGCATAGTTGTTGGATGAATGTAGGTCATGGTATGGTTAATGGAGTCAGATAACTAATCTGAAAAATTTGGTAAACGGTAAATTTTTATAGTTAATTCCCAACAATTTTTAATTCCCAACAACGAAAACATGAAACATTCACCGAGCTAGCTAAGTAGCCATAACACTTTAAACATTCGTAACAATGAAGAATATAATTTCCTACGAAAATAAGCCCCATAAACTAAATGACGTAACAGAGAGGAAGGGATAAGATAAATAGATCAAGTCAAGTCAAGTCATTTTTATTTGTATAGCCCTAAATCACGAAGAGTCTCAAAGGGCTTCACAGATTATTACACTATATTACACAGACTATTTTTCAGCCGACGAGAAGAGTAGGTTATTCATATGCTATGGAGTAGAAGTGAGTTTTAAGTTTAGATTTAAACATTTCCACTGAGGTTGCAGATCGGATCTCAGGGGGAAGAGCATTCCACAGCACCGGTGCCCGGATGGAGAACGCTCTCGAACCAGCAGAACACTTCTTTGCTCTTGGGATCACCAGAAGACCGGCACTCTCAGATCGTAGGCTTTGGACCGGGACATAGTGGCAAATCAGATCTGAAAGATAAGAGGGAGCAAGCCCATGTATGATTTTGTATAATACTAAGAGAACATTGAAATCACATCTAAGGCTAACTGGGACCCAATGCAGGTTAGCCAAAATCGGTGTTATGTGATCGTACTTTTTTGTCCTAGTTAAAAGCCTCGCTACGGCATTTTGTACCAGCTGAAGAGACTTTATTCTAGACTTCGGGAGACCAGAGAGTAGTGCATTACAGATGAGGACAAAGAGTTGTTTTTTTATTTTTTTAGGGGTTCAAACGTCAGATCGAGGCTTCACGAATAAGAAAAAATATGCACCCAGTTAAGTAGCCTAGCAAATGTAGCACTCTTAACATTTAAAACAATTAGGAATAGAATTTTCTTTAAAAAATAATCCTTATAAGAAAATAAACCCAGTCTAAGTAAAAGCATGGCATAGTTATTAGCAGACAAGGTAAAAGTATGTCCTAGGACCTCTTGAAGCGCATCTTCCAAAAGTAAGTTAAACTCAACTTTATTTAGTCAAGTCATGTTTATTTGTGACACCCTTAATCACAAGGAGTCTTATAGGGCTTCACAGACCACAGAATGTCAATGCCTAATGTGTAGCTTTGTTTTTCAATACTCTGCTTTATAATCCAGCCTGCTTTGTAACATTATAGAGCATATTATTTCATTAAACGTTTATTTTCCAGTTTCAAAACAATACAGGTTGCTTTTACAAGCCTTAAAAACACATTCCATACAAAATATAGCACTGGAGCAATTTACGAACAAATTCAACTTTCAAACTATTGTCCGGAGCTCGTTCGTAAGTAGGGCAGCGTCTGTATGCCACATTTACTTCAAGAAATTGTATAAAGAGAAGGATAATTTGGGTTTGGTGAATTGAGCACATTCTATTTAAAAAGCATGTCAGTTTTACGTTTTTTTCAGCTTCAGCACATTTTGTTTCTCCTTTTATCTAACTTGTTATTTAACCCTGTAAGACACAGATATAGATATGTTTTTTTAACCCCCAAATGGAGTTATAGCATGCCTTTGAAGATGAAAATTCAATCTTTGCGATATATATATATATATATATATATATATATATATATATATATATATTATATATATATATATATATATATATATATATATATATAGTTCCCTGCGATTGGCTGGCAACCAGTTCAGGGTGTCCCTTGCCCACGGCCCGATGATTGCTGGGATGGCTCCAGCACCCCCGCGACCCTACTGAGGATAAGCGGTGCAGCTAATGAGATGAGATGAGATGAGATGAGATATATATAGTTTTGGTTTTATTAGAATGTTATTATATGTACTTAATTTGATAAATGAATTACCTAATTAGTATAGGTTTCCCCACTTTAATGACAATTTTACTACAAAAAATTGATTGATGTAGTATCCTGCAGTCTACTGTACACATACATAAATGAATACATATGTAAATAATATTTGCTGTACATTTATCTTACTGTTAATTACCTTTGGTCTGAAAGTTAAGAGACATATTTCTCAATTATGACCCGGTGGGTGTCGGGTTGCCGGGCAGGATGGAGCGGGCGGAGCCTGTCTGGTATTTTTGTCTAAGTCCGGCCGGCTTTCCACCGAAATGCAGACGAGTTGCCAAGCAAAACAGCTTGCAAATAATTTCCATTTCCAAATATTCACCCGCATTTACAGATACATATTTTCCGCATGTTACGTTCCGGGCTAGACATTTGGTATTTTTACGTACGGCCGCAAATCAAATGTCATGGCTGCCTGCTGTAAATGTCAATGTCCTCCCAAAGGCGACGCTCACAGCATCAAAGTCTTTACATTACATGACCTTGAAGTATTTAGGGGGGGAGGGAAACATTTTATGCTTTAAGTTTATGGTAAATATTCAGTGGTTGCTTGAGACCAAGGTTAAATTCATTTCATTACCTCATATCTAAAATCATTTATCTATTCTATTCTGAAGATATATTAAAAAAACAATGATGTAGTTGTTTTCTTAAATATTGGAACAATTCGAAATATTTTCATTTAACATACTTTCATTTGTATAAAATGAATTCCTAAATATCCCTCAGTTGTTTATTAAAAATGATTAAAGACTATATTTTTTATAAATCTGCCAATCAAGGCCAATCTCTCTGGAATGGATGTCTGGCATCTTTAGCTATCTATGGCAATCGGGCTAGAATTAATGTTGTTTGGGATATTAAACTTAGCAAGAAAGAAAGAGAGAGAAAAATAGAGAGAGGGATAGGCCAAAATAGAGAAAGGAATGGAGAGAAAGAGAGCGAGCGAAAGAAAGAGGAAGTGAGAGGTACAATGAGAGAGATAGAGAGAAAGAAAAAGGAGCATTGAAAAAAGAGAGAGCAAAACTAAAAACTGAGTGAAAGAGAGAAAAAGAAAAACATAGAATGGGCAAGAGAATGAAATCATTAGGGAGCTAAAGAGAGAGAGAGAAAGAGCAAAATGAAGGGAGGGAGGGCAAAAGAAAAAGATTGAAAGAGATAGGGAGAGAGTGAAAGAGAAAACGGATAGAGGGAAAAAGTAAAATAGAAAGAGAGGAAGAAGATAGGGAGAAAGTGGGAGAGAAAGCGCAGAAGTGAAAGAGGGAAGGAAAAGGTGAAAAAAAACTAAGTGCAAAAAAAAAAGGAGAGGGGAGATAAAGTGAGCAAAAGCGGAAAGAGGTAAGCGAGTGAGAAAAGAGCTGGTGGAGAGAGATAATGAAATAGAGGAGAAAAAAGAAAGGAAGAAAAAAAGGGAGAAAGTGAAAGAAAGTCAGAGACAATAAGTGAAGTGAAAAACAGAGAACAAGATAGACAGAACGCAGATAAAACGGTGTAAGAAGGGGACTAAAAATGACAGACGGAGAAATAAATAAAGGCAAATAGCGACTTGGAGAGAGATTGAGAGCCAGAAAGAGTTTTAAAAAAGAAAGCGAGAAACGGAGAGAGAGAATGAGAGGGTGAGACACACGGAAAGTGATAGGAAGAAAGGAATTCAAACAATTAAAGAAGAAAAACAAGGTAAATAGATATAGAGATGCAGTTGGAAAATTAAAGGGAAACAGATAATGGGAAAAAGAAAACATGACAGAATAGGTGGTGAGATACACAAACAACTTTTGTATTTGTATTTTTTGCTATCTGGCTGTTTCGAGAAAAAGGAGAATCTTTCAAATTAAACTCATAATTTTGCTCACTTTCAATATTTTCATTTTACAATACTAGTTTATTTTTTGTTTTTTATCTTTGTCATAAAAAGTACTCTATAAATGAAATACTGTATTTTCTGCATTATAAGGTGCACGCCCCCCAAAGAGTGTCTCACATGTTTTTATATGTAAGGAGCACTGGCGAATGAAATCAAAACAACAGTAAAAGCTATTGTATTTATTCGTGTTTAACCGTTGTGCATTTGAAACTCTTTTATCGTATGTATTTGAGCAATGCTTGAGCAGTCAAAACATTTGCCTGAGCAAAACTGCGAAACATTGTATGCAACGGGAATAGAACCCGGGTCGCAGCAGTGACAGTGCCATAACTTTACCACAAGTGATACAGATAAAAAATGAAAAGGCATCATCAGGTTCCATCTCATTATCCCTTGTATCATGACCAGGCATCCTGTGGATCTTTGAAAAGTCTTAAAAGGCATTAAATTCATAATATTAAAAATAAGGCCTTAAATGGCATTTTTTTTTTTAAGGTAACTAAAAAGATTTGGAAATATTTATCAATTGACTTTTTCAATAATTACTGTATTCTCCACACTATAATGCGCACCGGGTTATAGGGCGCACCCCCCAAAAATAGTTTTTGGTCCTATATTTCCATACATAAGGCGCACCGGATTATAAGGCGCTACAATGGGAACGTCGACAAAACAGTCAGATAGTTCAGTCAAACTTAACATTCCGAAAGCTTGCAAAGAAGCAAATACGTGTCTCAGACATGTACGGAAACAGTGTCTGTACGATGTCACAGATCACTCAAATGCATCGTTCCGAATATCATTCGGAAGGTTATAGTCTTGGGATTCAAGAAATGCCAAACATTTTTTAGGTCCCATTTTATTGCTGGCAACTGTGTGGACAGCAAAGTAAGAATTTTATTGTGCAGGGAAACGGGGTTCTTTACTGTGCATATGACAATAAACACTTTGAATTGAATTTAGTTTAAAAATAGACTCATCACAGAAACATCAAGATCGTTCTAAAACAAGATACCGGGAAAATATAAAGCCGCATAGCTGACCTAAGTTCTCTTGCAGCCATCACGTTCAATAATTATACGTAACCATGGTCTTCTTACAACCGTCACTGCAGTAAATCCAGGAGAGTAACATATTTACAAATACAGAATATGTTTTCTCTATGCCGTAGTGCAACCCAACGTGTGATTCACATTCATCTTTTTCGGCCAATTGCAGGCTTTGTTTCGCCCCTTTAGCCTATGCGAGCCTGTAAATGATAAAAAGGATCCGAACCCTTTACCTCCGAATAACTTTAGCCAATAGTGACTGATTCAAATGATGATTGACACATTGGTTAGGAAATGAAACGCCGGTATATAAATCCCAGCATACACCGCGGACTACTTCGCCTTCGGGGGAAAATCTAGTCGGCGGCTGCTTGCCTTAGTTGCAAGACTTTGCGACTTAATATTGATCCATATATAAGGCGCACTGTATTATAAGGCGCATGGTCAGCTTTTGAAATAAATAGGCTTTTAGGTGCACCTTATAGTGCGGAAAATACGGTACTTTTGTGGCAACATCGCATGAGCACAATAACGGAGCTATCAAAACAGTGATGTGATTTCAGTTGGGCCTTTCAAAGCAGACGCATGTCTTCGGTTTACCCACAATGCACATAGCAATTTCGGACAGAGACATTTACTTTGGACCATGGGAAGGTGTACGTTTAATGAAAAATAGTTTTTTGACGAATGTTTTTCACCATGGCTAAAAGATAGGTGTATTGTGTGCAAGAAATAGCGTTTTTTTTTTTTTTTCTTTTTTTTTTTAATTGTGGGTTTTTTGTCCACTTGGTCTTATATCTAACTTCAAAAGGCATTAAAAAGTCTCCAAAGGTCTCGAATTTAACTTGCCCTAAGCTGTAGGAACCCTGATGACTCACAGTACCAGAAACAAATGTTAGAGAATGGAGAGAACAGGAAGACGTGCTGAAGGATACAAATAAACGCAAAAAAACCCGACAAGACGAACTCTTAGGTGTGTCTGATGATTAATCAGACTTTGCTTGATTTTTTTTGATTGATCAATCGTTGTGCAAATAGGATAGTATACAATACAACCTTGTTAAGTGACCCAAACCTGTAGATACTGTGTGTATTTCCACTCACATCCACGGTATTTTGCGGGATATACGGCGCAAATTTCTGGCTAATTTAGGGTTTTTTGATGCGCCTTATAGTCTGAGAATGTCGTAATGCAATGGGACAGTGGCAGACTACTTTGGGAATACGCTGTACTTGAAAAAGTTGAGCGTTTAGAACTGACAAAGTACTGTCACAGGGAGGCTGCAACAGAAAAAATAAAAACACATTAATACTGTCTCGATCTTCCGTGCGTTGTTGGAAAAATGCCAGGATGCGTCTTGTTTTGCCCTTGAGCAATGCAGTAAACACGCCCACAGCCCCACTTATCATCCTTTATGCTAGCTTGACACATTTGCTCTTTTATTATATTTTTAACTCAAGCACACCCATCATACTACTCCCCCCCTCGTTGAAAATGCAAATAAGTTGAAATAACAAATAGATTTCTGTGAAAACACTCATATGGACCCATCCATCCATCCATTATCTTCCGGTAATACGAGGTCGGGTCGTGCAGGCAGCAGCCTTGAAAGGGAAGCCCAGAGGTCCCCATCCCCAGCCACCTACTCCAGCTCATCCGACGGGATCCCGAGGTGTTCCCAAGCCAGCCGAGAGACATAGTCTCTCCAGCATGTCCTGGGTCGCCCTCGGGGCCTCCTGCCGGTGGAACAGCTCCCGAGGTAGGCGTCCAGGAGGCATCCTTATCAGATGCCCGAGCCACCTCAACTGGCTCCTCTCAATGCGGAGGAGCAGTGGCTTTACACAGAGTCCGTCCCGGATGACTGAGCTTCTCACCTTATCTCTAAGGGAAAACCCAGACACCCTGCGGAGGAAACTCACTTCGGCCACTTGTATCCGGGATCGTGTTCTTTCGGTCATAACCCAAAGTTCATGACCATAGGTGAGGGTAGGAAAGTAGACTGACCGGGAGCTCGAGAGCTTTGCCTTTCGGCTCAGCTCCCTCTTCACCACGACGGACCGGTACAGGGTCCGAATGACGGCAGACGCTGCACCGACCCGTCTGTCGATCTCCCGTTCTATCCTACCCTCGCTCGTGAACAAAACCCCAAGATACTTGAACTCCTCCACATGAGGCAAGATCTCATCCCCAGCCCGAGGGGAGCATGCCACCCTTTTCTGACTGAGTACCATGGTCTCGGAGTTAGAGGTGCTGATCCTCATCTCGGCTGCTTCACACTCGGCTGCAAATAGTTCCAGCGAGAGTTGAAGCTCACGGCCTGAGGAAGCCAACAGCACCCCACCAAACCGGACTCCATCCCCACCAAGGCTGCACCTAGAAATTCTGTCCATAAAAAGTTATGAACAGAATCGGTGACAAAGGGCAGCCCTGGCGGAGTCCAACCCTCACCGGGAACGAATCCGACTTACTGCCATTAATGCGGACCAGACTCTGGCACCGGGCATACAGGGACCGCACAGCCCGGACAATACTGTGCGGTACCCCATACTCCCGGAGCACCCCCACAGAGCCTCACGAGGAACACGGTCGAATGCCTTCTCCAAGTCCACAAAACACATGTCGACCGGACAGGCCAACTCCCATGCACCCTCAAGGACCCTGCAGAGTGTGTAGAGCTAGTCCAGTGTCCCACGGCCAGGACGAAAACCACACTGTTCCTTATGAATACGAGATTCGACCTCCTGGCGGACCCTCCCGCCCTGTACCCCTGAATAGACCTTACCAGGGAGGCTGAGAAGTGTGATTCCCCTGTAGTTGGAACACACTCTCCGGCCCCCTTCTTAAAGAGGGGAACCGCCACTCCCGTCTGCCAGTCCAGAGGCACTGTCCCCGATGTCCACGCGATGTTGCAGAGGCGTGTCAACCATGACACGCCCACAACATCCAGAGCCTTAATGAACTCCGGGCGGATCTCATCGACCCCCGGGGCCCTGCCACCGAGGAGCTTTTTGACCACCTCGGTGACTTCAAACCCAGAGATGCGAGAGTCCAACTCAGAGTCCTCAGACTCTGCTTCCGCAGAGGAAGACGTGTCGGTGGGATTGAGTAGGTCTTCAAAGTATTCCACCCTCCGATTCACAAAGTCCCGGATCAAGGTCAGCAGTGCCCCACCGGCACTATACACAGTGGCCGCTACCCAGCTCTCTGCGCACCCGAGCCCTTTGGCCCCTCCTACAGGTGGTGAGCCCATGGGAAGAGGGTCCCACGTCGTCCCTTTGGTGTGTGCCCGGCCGAACCCCGTGGGCAAAGGTCCGGCCACCAGGCGCTCGCCAGCGGACCCCGCCTCCAGGCCTGGCTCCAGAAGGGGGCCCCCTTAACCCGCGTCCGGGCGAGGTAAATTAAGGACCAATGTTCTTTCTCGTCATAAGGGGTCTTCTGATCTGCGTTTTGTCTGGCCACTCATCTAGAACCTGTTTGCCATGGGTGACCCTACCTGGGGCTTAAAGCCCCCGACAACATAGCTCCTAGGATCATTGGGACACACAAACTCCTCCACCACGATAAGGTAGCAGATCAAGGAGAAGCTCATATGGACCACTGCTTGGAATTTGAGCGCAAAATTAGCAAAATAAGAAATGGAAAGCATATTTTCATCTTCCAGGACTTCCTTCTTTGCAACAAGTAATAACATAGTAAAATTTGGTCCTATGTGACAAAATCGCCAACTATTTTCAGTTCAGTTATATTGAACTTTGGCATCACGATTACAAAACGATTGTCCTTTAATATTTCCTGTACATCTTTTATGTTTTTTTTAACTGATTATTTATTTTAATTGTATCAAATTGATGTGAGTTGCACTACCAACAGACATCTTGAATTTGTCATTTTACAATATTGTACTGTTATTTTAGTTCAATTTATTTCTATAGAAGAAAAATAGAAAAATGGTCCTCCATTTTTTTAAAGAAATATCTTTAAGATGATAAGTAAATTATCTTTAAGATGTTGAGTAAATGTGAAGAATTATTATTTTTTGTTCGTGTAATAAAAAAGCCACTAAGAAAGAAGAAAATTGATCTAGAAAAGTATTAAGTTAAGAATCAGTATTATTGTATTTGTTTTATTAAAAAAAGGATATTCATGAAAAAAAAATTAGAAAAATAATCCCTAAATGTTAAATATTTTTTAGGATACTATTACTTTTTAAACTTATTTTTAATAAAAAAATCTGTATGTACATATATATATATATATATATATATATATATATATATATATATATATATATATATATATATATATATATATAAACTAGTTGCCATATATGTATATATATATATATATATATATGGGCAGCACGGCGGCGCAGTGGTTAGCGCGTGTGTGGTTGGAGGAGTTCTGTGTGGAGTTTGCATGTTTTCCCTGTGCTTGCGTGGGTTTCCTCCGGGCACTCCGGTTTCCTCCCACGTTCCAAAAACATGCATTTCAGGTGAATTGGCCGGTCCAAATTGTCCCTAGGTGTGAATGAGCGAATGAGTTGTCTGTCCCTGTGTGCCCTGCGATTGGCTGGCAACCAGTTCAGGGTGTCCCCTGCCCACTGCCCGAAGATGACTGGGATGGGCTCCAGCCCCTCCGTGACCCTAATGAGGATAAGCGGTACGGCTAATGAGATGAGATGAGATATATATATATATATATATATATATATATATATATATGGGCAGCACGGCGGCGCAGTGGTTAGCGCGTAAGTGGTTGGAGGAGTTCTGTGTGGAGTTTGCATGTTTTCCCCGTGCTTGCGTGGGTTTCCTCCAGGCACTCCAGTTTTCTCCGACATTCCAAAAACATGCTCGTCAGGTTAAATTGGCCGGTCCAAATTGCCCCTAGGTTTGAATGTGCGAGCGAGGTGTCTTTCCCTGTGTGCCCTGCGATTGCCTGGCAACCAGTTCAGGGTGTCCCCTGCCCACTGCCCGACGCTAGCTGGGATGGGCTCCAGCACCCCGCAACCCTACTGTGGATAAGCGGTGCAGATGATGGATGGATGGATATATATATATATATATATATATATATATATATATATATATATATATATATATATATATATATGTGTATATATATATGGGCGGCACGGCAGCTGAATGGTTAACGCGTCCTAGTTCTGAGATCATGGGAACGAATCCTCCTGTGCAGAGTTTGCACGTTCTCCCCGTGCTTACGTGGGTTTCCTCCGGGCACTCCGGGTTCCCCCCACAATCAAAAAACATGCATGTCAGGTTAATTGGCCTGTCCAAATTGTCCCTAGGTGTGTATTAGCGTGTGAGTTGTCTGTCTCTGTGTCTCTGGCTGGCAACCAGTTCAGGATGTCTCCTGTCCCCTGCCCGAAGATAGTTAGGATAGGCTCCAGCAACCCCGCGGCCCTCTCATCTCTCATTGGCTGCACTGCTTATCCTCAGCAGGGTCGCGGGGGTGCTGGAGCCCATCCCAGCAATCATCGG